>NW_026293223.1:0-146196 GCF_026419915.1 Harpia harpyja | reverse complement strand
AAAGGCCTCGTGTGACATCACACACATGGGAAGGGACTCGTGTGACGTCACGCATTGGGAAAGGCCTCGTGTGATGTCACACGTGTGTGGGAAACACCTCATGTGACATCACACGTGTGGGAAAGGCCTTGTGTGACATCACACATGTGGGAAAGGCCTTGTGTGATGTCATACATGTGGGAAAGGCCTCGTGTGACATCACACGTGTGGGAAAGGCCTCGTGTGATGTCATACACGTGGGAAAGACCTCGTGTGACATCACACGTGTGGGAAAGGCCTCATGTGACATCACACGCATGTGGGAATGGCCTCGTGTGACATCACACGCGTGGGAATGGCCTCATGTGACATCACACGCGTGTGGAAAGGCCTCGTGTGACATCACACGCGTGGGAATGGCCTCGTGTGACATCACACGTGCGTGCAGCCCCTGGTGTGACCTCACACCCCGCCACGTGCAGCCCCCACGTGACATCATAAGCGTGCGCCCCCCCCCCCCGTGTGACATCACACCCCCGGTGACGTCACACGCACGCCCACTGCCGCGTGGGACATCACACCCGTGTGACATCACACGCGTGCGTCGCCTCGTGTCCGGCCTCCGAAGGGGCCCAAAGTGCTGAAAACGGGGCAAAACTGGGCGAAAACGGGCAAAATCGGGCAACAGGAGGAAAAACGGGGCAAAACTGGGCAAAACCGGGTAAAAAAGGGCAAAATTGGGCAAAAGTAGGCAAAATTGGGCCAAATTGGAAAAAAGCAGGCAAAATTGGGCAAGAAACAGGCAAAAATGGGCAAGAGTGGTCGAATTGGGCCAAACTGGGTGAAAGAAGGTGAAAATGGGCAAAAAATAGGCAAAACTGGGTAAAAATGGGCCAAATTGGGCTATTCTGGGCAGAAACGGGCAAAAGTAGGGAAACTGGGTCAAATTGGGTAGAAGTGGGTAAAAAAAGGCAAAAGGGGGCAAAAATGGGGAAAACTGTGCCAAATGGGGAAAAACCAGGCAAAATTGGGCAAAGTCAGGTAAGAGTGGGTCGAATTGGGCAAAAGTGAGTGTAAGGAGGCAAAAGCGGGCAAAACCAGGACAAAATTGGGCAAAAATGGACAAATGGGGCAAAGTGAGTGAAAGTAGGCAAAATTGGGCAAAATTAGGCAAAAGCAGGCTGATGAAACAGGAAAATTGGGTAAAAATGGGCCAAATTGGCAAAAGTGAGTGAAAGTAGGCAAAATTGGGGCAAAATTGGGCAAAATTGGGCAAAATTGGGCAAAATTGGGCAAAAGCAGGCTGAAACAGGGAAGATTGGGTAAAAATGGGCCAAATTGGGCAAAAGTGAGTGAAAGTGGGCAAAATTGGGCAAAATTAGGCAAAAGCAGGCTGAAACAGGAAAAATTGGGTAAAAATGGGCCAAATTGGGCAATTCTGGGCAGAAACCAGCAAAATTGGGCAAAAGTAGGGAAAACTGGGCCAAAGTGGGTCAAATTGGGTAAAAGTGGGTAAAAACAGCAAAAGCAGGCAAAAACTGGGGTAAAGTATGCAAAATTGGGCAAAAAAGGGCAAGAATTGGGCAAAACACGGTGAAAGGGGGCAAAAAATAGGCAAAATTGGGCAAAACCAGGCAAAAGTGAGCGAAAGTGGGCAAAACTGGGTAAAATTGGGCAAAATTGAGCAAAAGGAAGGCAAAAGCAGGCTAAAACAGGAAAAATTGGGCAAAAATTGGCCAATTTGGGCAATTCTGGGCAGAAACCGGCAAAATTGGGCATTGTAGGGAAAATGGGGCCGAATGGGGCAAAACTGGGTGAAAATTGGGCAAATTGGATAAAGTGGGCAAAAATAGGAAAAAAATGGGGCCAAAATGGGTGAAATTGGACAAACCCAGGCAAAATCGGGAAAAACTGAGCCAAAATGGGACAAATTGGGTAAAAATGGGCAAAAGCAGGCAAAATTGGGCAAGAGCAGGGAAAAATAGGGCAAAACTGGGTGAAATTGGGCAAAGCTGGGCGAAAGTAGGGAAAATTGGAGCAAAAGTGGGCAAAACGGGGTGAGAAGCAGGCAAAAGGGGGGAAAAATGGGGCAAAATGGGCAAAATTGGACAAAATGGGGGTAAAAGTAGGAAAAACCGGGCCAAAGTGGGCCAAAGTGGGCCAAATTGGGCCAAAGGAAGGAAAATTGGGGCAAAATGGGTGAAATTGGGCAAAATTGGGCAAAATCGGGGCAAAATGGGTGAAATTGGGCAAAATTGGGCAAAATCGGGCAAAATTGGGCAAATCGAGGGCAACGGCCGTTGCCCTGGAGACGTGGACCTTGGCCCCTCCCCCGCTGTTTGCCCACGGGACGCCCTCCCCCACCCTTGCCAAGGGAGCCGGGCATGGGGGGGGCACTGGGGGTTACTGGAGGGGGCACTGGGAGGTACTGGGAGTTACTGGTGAGCACTGGGGTGTAACTGGGGGTTACCGGAGAGCCGCAGAGAGGAACTGGGAGCTGCTGGTGGCTTACTGGTGGAGTCACTGGGGGTTGCGGTGGGGCACTGGGGTTGCTGGAGGCTTACTGGGGGGGTCACTGGGAGTTACTGGTGAGCATTGGGGCTTACTGGGGAGGTGCAGGGAGGAACTGGAGCTACTGGTGGCTTACTGGTGGAGTCACTGGGGGTTACTGGGGAGGCAGTAGGGATACTGGGGGGGGCACTGGGGGGTTACTGGGGGGGCACTGGGAGCTACTGGTGAGCACTGGGCTTACTGGGGAGGTGCAGGGAGGAACCGGGAGCTACTGGTGGAGTTACGAGGATCGTGGGGGGGGGCACTGGTGTTACTGGGGGAGGTACTGGGGGAGCACTGGTGTTGCTAAGGAGGTACTGGGGGGGCACTGGGATTTTACTGGTGAGCACTGGGGCTTAATGGGGAGGAACTGGGAGCTACTGGCAGCCTACTGGTGGAGTCACCAGGGATTGGGGGGGGCACTGGGGTTACTGGGGGGGTACTGGGGGGGCACCGGTGTTGCCGGGGCGGTACCGGGGGGGCACTGGGACCTACTGGTGAGCACTGGGGCTTACTGGGAGGTGCAGGGAGGAACTGGGAGCTACTGGCGGCTTACTGGTGGAGTCACCAGGGATCGTGGGGGGGGGCGCTGGGATTACAGGGGGGGTGCTGGGGTTACTGGGGGGACGCTGGGGTTACTGGGGGGACACTGGGGTTACTGGGGGGCACTGGGAGTTACTGGGGGGGGTGCAGGATGTTACTGGGGGGTGCAGGATGTTACTGGGGGGGTGCAGGGAGCTACTGGGGGGGGTGCAGGGAGCAACTGGGGGGGGTGCAGGGAGCAACTGGGACCTACTGGTAAAGTCACTGGGGGGTCCCAGTGGGGCACTACAATTACTGGGGACGCTCACTGGGAATTACCAGTAAGCACTGGAGCTCTAACTGGGGCTTACTGGAGCAAGCAACTGGGCCAAAGCGTCACATCCCCCCCCCCCCCCCCCCACCTACCCCCCCCCCACCTACCCCCCCCCCCAGGGACAGCACCAGGGAAAGGGGGAAGCAAAACCCCCCCTCCCAGTAACTCCCAGTAACTCCCAGTACCCCCCACCCCGTTCCCAGTACCTGGGTCCCTCCGGAACTGGGATGTCACCGAAGTCCTGGGTGCCCCCCACCCTCACCCCCCCCCCCCCCACCCAGTTATTTTTACCCGTCCCCAAAATATCCGGCGGCGTCACCCGGGCGGCACGCGGCTGCGCCTGGGTCCCCTCCCAGTAACAGGCAGTAACAGGCCAGTAAGCCCAGTAACGCCCCCCCCAGTAACGCCCCCCCACTCCCCAGTAACACCCCCCCTCCCAGTAAGGCCAGGAACGGGCCAGAAATTCCAGTACTGCCCCAGTAACACTGGTGTCCCCCCCCCCCCACCCCCCCCCCCGGTGTGTCCCTGTGACCTCCAGAGACTCCCAGTTCCTCCCTGCAGCTTCCCAGTAAGCCCCAGTGCTTGCCAGGAGCTCCAGTGTCCCCCTCCCAGTAACCCCCAGGAAGCCCAGTGCCCCCCCGGTAACCCCCAGTAAGCCCAGTGTCCCCCCGGTAACCCCAGTGCCCCCAGTGTGTCCCCAGTAACCCCAGTGCCCCCCCAGTAACCCCAGTGTTGCCCCAGTAACCCCCCAGTGCGTCCCCAGTAACCCCACGGTAACCCCCACTTAGCCCAGTGCCCCCCCAGTAACCCCAGTGCCCCCCCAGTACACCCCAGTGTGTCCCCAGTAACCCCAGTGCCTCCCCAGTAATCCCAGTATCCCCCCCAGAAACCCACAGAGCCTCCCACTACCTCACCAGTGCCTCCCAGTGTCTCCAGTGACCCCCCAGTACTTCCCCAGCACATCCCACATACCTCCCAGTAACTCCCAGTACCCCCCAGGAACCCCCCAGAGCCCCCCACTTCCTCCCACTACCTCACCAGTGCCTCCCAGTAACTCCCCAGTGCCACCCCAGCGCCTCTCCATAACCCCAGTAACTCCCAGTGCCCCCAGGAACCCCCCTAGAACCCCCCCCTTCTTCCCACTACCTCACCAGTGCCTCCCAGTAACCCCCCAGTGCCTCCCCAGCGCCTCTCACATACCCCCCAGCAACTCCCAGTACCCGCCCAGGAACTCCCAGGAATTCCAGTAACCCCCCTAGAGCCCCCCACCTCCTCCCACTACCTCACCAGTGCCTCCCAGTAACTCCCAGTGCCTCCCCAGTGCCTCTCCCATACCCCCCAGCAACTCCCAGTCCCCCTGGGAAACCCCAGTACCCCCTAGGTACTCCCCCACTGCCTCCCAGTAACTCCCCAGTGCCTCCCCAGTGCCTCCCCAGCGCCTCTCCCATACCCCCCAGGACTCCCAGTCCCCCCCAGGAACTCCCAGTGCCCCCCAGGAACCCCCCTAGAACCCCCCACTTCCTCCCACTACCTCACCAGTACCTCCCAGTAACCCCCCAGTGCTTCCCCAGCACATCCCACGTACCCACCAGTAACCCCCCAGTGCTTCCCCAGCACATCCCACATACCTCCCAGTAACTCCAGTACCCCCCCAGGAACCTCCCAGAGCCCCCACTACCTCCCCAGTACCTCCCAGTGCCTCCCAGTAAGCCCCCAGTGCCCCCCCAGCGCCTCTCCCATACCCCCCAGCAACTCCCAGTCCCCCCCAGCAACTCCCAGTCCCCCCTAGCGACCCCCTACTTCCTCCCACTTCCTCCCACTACCTCACCAGTGCCTCCCAGTAATTCCCCAGTGCCTCCCCAGCGCCTCTCCCATACACCCAGTAACTCCCAGTGCCCCCAGGAAATCCCAGTGCCCCCCAGGAACCCCCTAGAACCCCCCACTTCCTCCCACTACCTCACCAGTGCCTCCCAGTACCCCCTCCAGGAACCCCCCAGAGCCCCCCACTTCCTCCCACTACCTCACCAGTACCTCCCAGTAACCCCCCAGTGCCTCCCCAGCACATCCCACAAACCTCCCAGTAACTCCCAGTACCCCCCCAGGAACCCCCCAGAGCCCCCACTACCTCCCCAGTACCTCCCAGTGCCTCCCAGTAACCCCCCAGTGCCTCCCCAGCGCCTCTCCCATACCCCCCAGCAACTCCCAGTCCCCCCCAGCGCCTCCCAGTCCCCCCTAGCGACCCCCCTACTTCCTCCACTTCCTCCCACTACCTCACCAGTGCCTCCCAGTAACCCCCCAGTGCCACCCCAGCACAAGGTCCCCTCTGTCCCCTCCCTTGGCTCGCGCCAGGGACCCACAGCGGCGCCTTTGTCCCGGGGGGGCGGGGCCAGGCGGGCCAAAGGGGGCGGGGCCAAGCCCTCAGGCCCCGCCCACCCCGCCCGCCCACCCCTCCGCTACGATCGGGAGCGCCGCAGCCGAGATTGGAAATTTGGGGGGGGGGGGCTGATTTTTTGGGGGGGGGGGCAGTTTGGGGGGGCAAATTTAGGGGGGGCAAATTTGGGGGGCAGTTTTTGGGGGGGCAGTTTTGGGCGGGGCAAATTTGGGGGGTTAATTTGGGGGAAATTTGGGGGGGCAGTTGTAGGGTTTTTTTGGGGGGGGTCAGGTTTAGGGGGGTATTTGGGGGGGTAGATTGGGAGGGGGGTAGATTTGGGGGGGTTGATTTGGGGGGGCAGTTTGGGGGGGGCAAATTTGGGGGGGCAAATTTGGGGGGGGCAGTTGTAGGGGTTTTTTGGGGGGGGTCAGTTTTAGGGGGGTATTTGGGGGAGTAGATTTGGGGGGGCAGATTTGAGGGGGGGCAGATTTGGGAGGGGGGGCAGATTTGGGGGGGCAGATTTGAGGGGGGGCAATTTGGGGGGGGCAGATTTGAGGGGGGGGCAGATTTAAAGGGGGGGGCATTTAGGAAGGGGAGGGGGTGCCCATGGAGGTGTGGGGGGGGTGCGGGGCCCCCCCGCTCCTGTTCCTTCTCTTACTGGGGGGACTGGGGGGAACTGGGGGGGTTATTCCGGGAGGGGGGGGCAGTTTTTTTTTTTGGGGGGGGGGGATGCCGGGGGGGCAAAAACTGTCCGGGGGGGTGCGACTGTGACCGAGAGGGGGCTCTTTGCCGGGGGGGGGCCGGGCTGCCCCGGGGGCTGCCCCCCCGCCTGGCTACGCTGTGAGTGACCCCCCCCCACCCATCACCCCCCCCCCCACCTTGGGGACCCCCCCCCACCCACTCGGGACCCCCCCCCACCCCATGGGACTGAACCCCCCCCCCCCATTGCCTGGGAAAGTCATGGGACCCCCCCCCCCCCGGGGCCCCCCCCCCACTCGCAACCCCCCCCTATGGGACCCCCCCCCCCACCCATGGGACCCCCCCCCCACCCATGGGACCCCCCCCACCCTTGGGACCCCCCCCGTGGGACCCCTCCGTGGGACCCCCCCCATGGGGACCCCCCCCCACCTCGCGCCCCCCCCCCTCAGGACCCCCCCCACCCCATGGGATTCCCCCCCCCAGAAGCCCCGCCCCCCGCCGTGGGCACCCCTGACGTCATCCCGGGAAGCCCCGCCCCCCTCCTCCTGCGCGGGAAGGGACTGGGACCAGTGCGGGGGTGGGACTGGGACGGGGGGGGGGGGGGGGGGGGAGGGGTTGGGGGGGGGAGTATGGGGCTGGTTTTTTCCCAGTTTAGCCCAGTTCGGGACTGGTTTAGCCCTGGTTTCTCCCAGTTTAGGAGTGGTTTGGGCTGGTTTCTCCCAGTTTGGTACTGGTTTAGCCCTGGTTTCTCCCAGTTTAGCCCAGTTCGGGACTGGTTTAGCCCTGGTTTCTCCCAGTTTAGGAGTGGTTTGGGCTGGTTTCTCCCAGTTTGGTACTGGTTTAGCCCTGGTTTCTCCCAGTTTAGCCCAGTTTGGGACTGGTTTAGCCCTGGTTTCTCCCAGTTTAGGAGTGGTTTGGGCTGGTTTCTCCCAGTTTGGTACTGGTTTAGCCCTGGTTTAGCCCTGGTTTATCCCAGTTTAGGACTGCATTGGCACAGTGTAGCTCAGTTTTGCCCCGCTTCTTCCCAGTTTAGACCAGTTCAGGATGGGTTTGGACCAGTTTGATCCTGGTCTCGCCCAGTTTAGCCCTGGTTTCTCCCAGTTCAGGACAGGTTTGGCCTGGTCTATCACTAGTTTGGCCCAGTTTAGCCCAGTTCAGGGCTGATTTGGCCCAGTTTAGTCTTGGTTTTGTCCAGTTTGTCTGAGTCTGGCACTGGTTTGGCCCAGTTCATCCCAGTTTAGCTCTCGTTTCTCCCAGTTTAGACTAGCTCAGGACTGGTTTGGCCCAGCTTGGCCCTGGTCTGTCCCAGTCTGTCACTGGTTTGGCCCAGCTTGGCCCAGTTTAGCTCTCGTTTCCCCCAGTTTAGCCCAGTTCAGGGCTGATCTGGCCCAGTTTGGTCTTGGTTTGGCCCAGTTTGTCTGAGTCTGGCACTGGTTTGGCCCAGTTCATCCCAGTTTAGCTCTCGTTTCTCCCAGTTTAGACTAGCTCAGGACTGGTTTGGCCCAGCTTGGCCCTGGTCTGTCCCAGTCTGTCACTGGTTTGGCCCAGTTTAGCTCTCATTTCCCCCAGTTTAGCCCAGTTCAGGGCTGATTTGGCCCAGTTTGGTCCAGTTTGTCTGAGTCTGGCACTGGTTTGGCCCAGTTCATCCCAGTTTAGCTCTCGTTTCTCCCAGTTTAGACTAGCTCAGGACTGGTTTGGCCCTGGTCTGTCCCAGTCTGTCACTGGTTTGGCCCAGCTTGGCCCAGTTTAGCTCTCGTTTCGCCCAGTTCAGGGCTGATCTGGCCCAGTTTGGTCCTGGTTTAGTCCAGTTTAGCCCAGTTCAGGGCTGATCTGGCCCAGTTTTGGTCCTGGTTTGGTCCAGTTTAGCCCAGTTCAGGGCTGATCTGGCCCAGTTTGGTCCTGGTTTAGTCCAGTTTAGCCCAGTTCAGGGCTGATCTGGCCCAGTTTGGTCCTGGTTTAGTCCAGTTTAGCCCAGTTCAGGGCTGATCTGGCCCAGTTTGGTCCTGGTTTGGTCCAGTTTAGCCCAGTTCAGGGCTGATCTGGCCCAGTTTGGTCCTGGTTTGGTCCAGTTTAGCCCAGTTCAGGGCTGATCTGGCCCAGTTTGGTCCTGGTTTGGTCCAGTTTAGCCCAGTTCGGGAACATTTTGTCCCAGTTTGGGGACATTTTGTCCTAGTTTAGCCCAATTTGGTCCTGCTCTCTCCCGGTTTAGCCCAGTTCAGAACTCTTTTTGTCCCAGTTTAGCCCAGTTCGACACCTGTTTTCCCCCAGCCTGGCCCAGTTTGGCCCAGTTTGGTCCCGTTTGCAGGTCCCTGGTGCGGTGGCACATCGATGTTCCTGGGCGAGGGCAGCTTCCGTGACACCCCGGCCCTGCAGCTGCTGTAAGGTCCCCAACATGTCCCCAAGGTCCCCACCCTGTCCCATCAGTGTCCCCAAGGTCCCCATGGTGTCCCCATGGTGTCCCCAAGGTCCCCCTGCCATCTCCAACGTGTCCCCAAGGTCCCCATGGTGTCCCCACCATGTCCCCGAGGTCCCCATGGTGTCCCCAAGGTCACCACGCCATCCCTACCGTGTCCCCAGGGTCCCCACCCTGTCCCATCAGTGTCCCCATGGTGTCCCCAAGGTCCCCCTGCCATCTCCAACGTGTCCCCAAGGTCCCCATGGTGTCCCCACCATGTCCCCGAGGTCCCCATGGTGTCTCCATGGTGTCCCCAACGTGTCCCCAAGGTCCCCATGGTGTCCCCAAGGTCCCCACGCCATCCCCACCGTGTCCCCAAGGTCCCCACCCTGTCCCATCAGTGTCCCCAAGGTCCCCATGGTGTCCCCATGGTGTCCCCATGGTGTCCCCAAGGTCCCCCTGCCATCTCCAATGTGTCCCCATGGTGTCCCCAAGGTCCCCATGGTGTCCCCACCATGTCCCCACCATGTCCCCAAGGTCCTCATGGTGTCCCCATGGTGTCCCCAAGGTCCCCATGCCACCCCCAGTGCATTCCTGAGGTCCCCATGCTGTCCCCATGCTGTCCCCAAGGTCCCCATGGTGTCCCCACCATGTCCCCGAGGTCCCCATGGTGTCCCCAAGGTCCCCATGCCACCCCCAGTGCATTCCTGAGGTCCCCATGGTGTCCCCATGGTGTCCCCAAGGTCCCCACGCCATCCCTACCGTGTCCCCAAGGTCCCCACCCTGTCCCATCAGTGTCCCCATGGTGTCCCCAAGGTCCCCATGGTGTCCCCAATGTGTCCCCAAGGTCCCCACCGTGTCCCAAGGTCCCCACCATGTCCCCAAGGTCCCCATGCCATCCCCAACGCGTCCCTGAGGTCCCCATGGTGTCCCCACCATGTCCCCATGGTGTCCCCACGCTGTCCCCAAGGTCACCATGGTGTCCCCAAGGTCCCCACGCCATTCCCAACGCGTCCCCGAGGTCCCCATGGTGTCCCCATGGTGTCCCCACGGTGTCCCCGAGGTCCCCGTGGTGTCCCCACGCCCCCCGATGGTGGCTCCAAGGGCGTCCTTCAGGTCCCCACGGTGTCCCCAAGGTCCCCGGGGGGTCCCCGAGGTGTCCCCGAAGTCCCCCGAGATGCTCCAGGGTGTCCCCAGGGGTGGCGGTGGGGTGTCCCCCCAGGTTGGTCACTGCTGGGCGCCTGGGGACCATCGGGGATGGGGCCTTTGCCGGGCTGGCGCTGCTGGAATACTTGTGAGTAGTACTGGGAGGCACTGGGAGGGGACTGGGAGGGGACTGGGAGGGGACTGGGAGGCACTGGGAAGCACTGGGAGGGGACTGGGAGGGGACTGGGAGGCACTGGGAAGCACTGGGAGGGGACTGGGAGGCACTGGGAGGGGACTGGGAGGGGACTGGGAGGGGACTGGGAGGCACTGGGAAGCACTGGGAGGGGACTGGGAGGGGACTGGGAGGCACTGGGAAGCACTGGGAGGGGACTGGGAGGCATTGGGAGGGGACTGGGAGGCACTAGGAGGCACTGGGAGGGGACTGGGAGGGGACTGAGAGGGGACTGGGAAGCACTGGGAGGCACTGGGAGGCACTGGGAGGGGACCGGGAGGCACTGGGAGGGGACTGGGAGGCACTGGGAGGCACTGGGAGGGGACTGGGAGGCACTAGGAGGCACTGGGAGGGGACTGGGAGGGGACTGGGAGGCACTGGGAGGGGACTGGGAGGGGACTGGGAGGGGACTGGGAAGCACTGGGAGGGGACTGGGAGGGGACTGGGAGGGGACTGGGAGGCACTGGGAGGGGACTGGGAGGCACTAGGAGGCACTGGGAGGGGACTGGGAGGGGACTGAGAGGGGACTGGGAAGCACTGGGAGGCACTGGGAGGCACTGGGAGGGGACCGGGAGGCACTGGGAGGGGACTGGGAGGCACTGGGAGGCACTGGGAGGGGACTGGGAGGCACTAGGAGGCACTGGGAGGGGACTGGGAGGGGACTGAGAGGCACTGGGAGGGGACTGGGAAGCACTGAGAGGGGACTGGGAGGCACTGGGAGGGGACTGGGAGGCACCGGGAGGGGACTGAGAGGGACTGGGAGGCACTGGGAGGCACTAGGGAGGGACTGTGGGGGCACTGGGCTGTACTGGGAGGCACTGGGAAGGGACTGAGAGGCAAGGGGGGCCACTGGGAGGGACCAGGAAGGGCACTGGGCTGTACTGGGAGACACTGGGGAGAGACTGGGTGGGCACTGGGAGGCACTGGGCTTTATTGGGAGGAGACTGGGGGGCACTGGGCTGTACTGGGAGAGGACTGGACGGGCACCTGGAAGGGACTGGGAGGCACTGGGAAGGGAGTGGTGGGCACTGGGAGGCACTGGGCTGTATTGGGAGGCGCTGGGAGAGGACTAGGAGGCACTGGGGAGGGACTGAGAGGGCACTGGGCTTTACTGGGAGGGACTGGGAGGCACTAGGGAGGGACTGCAGGGGACACTGGGGGACGCTGGGCTGTACTGGGAGGCACTGGGATGTACTGGAAGGCACTGGTGGGGGGGCTGGGAGGCACTAGGGAGCGATTGGAGGGGACACTGGGCTGTACTGGGAAAAACTGGGTGGGGGATGAGGGGTCACTGGGACTGGGGGGCACCAGAAGGGACACTGGCATGTACTGGGAGGCACTGAGGGCCACTGGGATTTACTGGGGGGCACTGGAAGGGACACTGGCATGTACTGGGAGGCACTGAGGGCCACTGGGTTTTACTGGGGGGCACTGGAATTGACACTGGCATGTACTGGGAGGGCCACCAGCGGGCACTGGAGTATACTGGGAGGCACTGAGGGCCACTGGGATTTACTGGGAGACACTGGAAGGGACACTGGCGTATACTGGGAGGCACTGAGGGCCACTGGGATTTACTGGGGGACGCTGGAAGGGACACTGGCGTATACTGGGAGGCACTGAGGGCCACTGGGATTTACTGGGGGATGCTGGAAGGGACACTGGCGTATACTGGGAGGCACTGAGGGCCACTGGGATTTAGTGGGGGACACTGGAAGTGACACTGGGGTGTACTGGGAGGCACTGAGGGCCACTGGGATTTACTGGGGGGCACTGGAATAGACACTGGGGTGTACTGGGAGGCACTGAGGGCCACTGGGATTTAATGGGGGGCACTGGAATGGACACTGGGGTGTACTGGGAGGCACTGAGGGCCACTGGGATATACTGGGGGGCACTGGAATGGACACTGGGGTGTACTGGGAGGCACTGAGGGCCACTGGGATTTACTGGGGGGCACTGGAATAGACACTGGGGTGTACTGGGAGGCACTGAGGGCCACTGGGATTTACTGGGAGACACTGGAAGGGACACTGGCGTATACTGGGAGGCACTGAGGGCCACTGGGATTTAGTGGGGGACACTGGAAGTGACACTGGCATGTACTGGGAGGGCCACCAGCGGGCACTGGAGTATACTGGGAGGCACTGAGGGCCACTGGGATTTACTGGGGGACACTGGAAGGGACACTGGCGTATACTGGGAGGCACTGAGGGCCACTGGGATTTACTGGGGGGCACTGGAATGGACACTGGCATGTACTGGGAGGCACTGAGGGCCACTGGGGGCCACTGGGATTTACTGGGAGGCCCTGGGAGGGCCACCAGCGGGCACTGGAGTATACTGGGAGGCACTGAGGGCCACTGGGATTTACTGGGGTGGCACTGGAAGGGACACTGGGGTGTACTGGGAGGCACTGGGGGCCACTGGGATTTACTGGGAGGCCCTGGGAGGGCCACCAGCAGGCACTGGAGTATACTGGGAGGCACTGAGGGCCACTGGGATTTACTGGGGGGCACTGGAATGGACACTGGGGTGTACTGGGAGGCACTGAGGGCCACTGGGATTTAATGGGGGACACCAGAAGGGACACTGGCGTGTACTGGGAGGCACTGAGGGCCACTGGGGGCCACTGGGATTTACTGGGAGGTCCTGGGAGGGCCACCAGCAGGCACTGGAGTATACTGGGAGGCACTGAGGGCCACTGGGATTTACTGGGGGGCACTGGAATGGACACTGGGGTGTACTGGGAGGCACTGAGGGCCACTGGGATTTACTGGGAGGCCCTGGGAGGGCCACCAGCAGGCACTGGAGTATACTGGGAGGCACTGAGGGCCACTGGGATTTACTGGGGGGCACTGGAATGGACACTGGGGTGTACTGGGAGGCACTGAGGGCCACTGGGATTTACTGGGAGGCCCTGGGAGGGCCACCAGCAGGCACTGGAGTATACTGGGAGGCACTGAGGGCCACTGGGATTTACTGGGGGGCACTGGAATGGACACTGGGGTGTACTGGGAGGCACTGAGGGCCACTGGGATTTAATGGGGGACACCGGAAGGGACACTGGCGTGTACTGGGAGGCACTGAGGGCCACTGGGGGCCACTGGGATTTACTGGGAGGTCCTGGGAGGGCCACCAGTGGGCACTGGAGTATACTGGGAGGCACTGAGGGCCACTGGGATTTACTGGGGGGCACTGGAATGGACACTGGGGTGTACTGGGAGGCACTGAGGGCCACTGGGATTTACTGGGAGGCCCTGGGAGGGCCACCAGCGGGCACTGGAGTATACTGGGAGGCACTGAGGGCCACTGGGATTTACTGGGGGGCACTGGAATGGACACTGGGGTGTACTGGGAGGCACTGAGGGCCACTGGGATTTACTGGGGGGCACTGGAATAGACACTGGGGTATACTGGGAGGCACTGAGGGCTACTGGGATTTACTGGGGGACACTGGAAGGGACACTGGTGTATACTGGGAGGCACTGGGGGCCACTGGGATTTACTGGGAGGCCCTGGAAGGGACACTGGCATGGACTGGGAGGGCCACCAGCAGGCACTGGAGTATACTGGGAGGCACTGAGGGCCACTGGGATTTACTGGGGGGCACTGGAATGGACACTGGCATGTACTGGGAGGCACTGAGGGCCACTGGGGGCCACTGGGATTTACTGGGAGGCCCTGGGAGGGCCACCAGCGGGCACTGGAGTATACTGGGAGGCACTGAGGGCCACTGGGATTTACTGGGGTGGCACTGGAAGGGACACTGGCATGTACTGGGAGGCACTGAGGGCCACTGGGATTTAGTGGGAGGCCCTGGGAGGCCCACCAGCGGGCACCGGTGTATACTGGGAGACACCAGGGGAGCCTGGGGAGGGCATGGGAGGTACTGGGGGGAAACTGGGGAGGGACTGGGCTGTACTGGGGGGATACTGGGGGCGGCAGCGGCGCTGGTGTCCCCAGGTTCATTGAGGACAATGAGGTGGGGACGATCGCCCCCACGGCGCTGCGGGGGCTCCGGGGGC
This sequence comes from Harpia harpyja, assembly GCF_026419915.1. Classification (NCBI taxonomy): domain Eukaryota; kingdom Metazoa; phylum Chordata; class Aves; order Accipitriformes; family Accipitridae; genus Harpia; species Harpia harpyja. The sequence goes on along the minus strand of NW_026293223.1, from coordinate 131,940 downwards.
TGCTCTACCTGTGAGTGACACTGGGACGCACTGGGACGCACTGGGACGCACTGGGAAGGCCCTTGGGGACTCTGGGGACACTGGGGATGCCCTTGGGGACACACTGGGGACACTGGGGATGCCCTTGGGGACACTGGGGACACACTGGGACACACTGGGGGACACTGGGGACACACTGGGGACACACTGGGACACACTGGGGACACTGGGGACACACTGGGGACACTGGGGATGCCCTTGGGGACACTGGGGACACACTGGGACACACCGGGGACACTGGGGATGCCCTTGGGGACACACTGGCGGCACACTGGGACACACTGGGGACACTGGGGATGCCCTTGGGGACTCTGGGGACACACTGGGACACACTGGGATGCACTGGGACGCACTGGGAAGGCCCTTGGGGACACTGGGGACACACTGGGACACACTGGGACACACTGGGAAGGCCCTTGGGGACACTGGGGACACACTGGGACACACTGGGACGCACTGGGACACACTGGGGACACTGGGGACACACTGGGGACATCCTAGGGACACACTGGAGACACTGGGGATGCCCTTGGGGACACTGGGGACACACTGGGACACACTGGGGACACTGGGGATGCCCTTGGGGACACTGGGGACACACTGGGACACACTGGGGACACTGGGGATGCCCTTGGGGACACTGGGAACACACTGGGGACACACTGGGACACACTGGGGACACTGGGGATGCCCTTGGGGACACTGGGGACACACTGGGACACACTGGGGACACTGGGGATGCCCTTGGGGACACTGGGAACACACTGGGGACACACTGGGACACACTGGGACACACTGGGGACACTGGGGATGCCCTTGGGGACACTGGGGACACACTGGGACACACTGGGGACACCTCGGGGACACGATGGGCCACCTTTGCCATACTGGGGACAGCTGGGGACACACTGGGACACCTTGGGGATGCTGGGGACAGCCTGGGGACATGCTGGGGACACTGGGGATGCCCTTGGGGACACTGGGAACACACTGGGACACACTGGGGACACTGGGGATGCCCTTGGGGACACTGGGAACACACTGGGGGGACACTGGGGATGCCCTTGGGGACACTGGGGACACACTGGGACACACTGGGGACACTGGGGATGCCCTTGGGGGCAGTGGGGACACACTGGGAACACCCTAGGGACACACTGGGGACACTGGGGATGTCCTTGGGGACAGTGGGGACACACTGGGACACACTGGGGACACTGGGGATGCCCTTGGGGACACTGGGAACACACTGGGGGCACACTGGGACACACTGGGGACACTGGGGATGCCCTTGAGGACACTGGGGGCACATTGGGGACACTGGGGATGCCCTTGGGGACACTGGGGATGCACTGGGGACACACTGGGACACACTGGGGCCACCTTGGGGCCACCCCAGGGCCATCCCTAGGGACACCTCGGGGCCACCTTTGCCATACTGGGGACAGCTGGGGAGACACTGGGACACCTCGGGGATGCTGGGGACAGCCTGGGGACATGCTGGGGACACGCTGGGGACACTGGGAATGCCCTTGGGGACACTGGGGACACACTGGGACACACTGGGGACACTGGGGATGCCCTTGGGGACACTGGGGACACACTGGGGACACTAGGGATGCTCTTGGGGACACTGGGAACACCTGGGACTCACTGGGGACACCCTCGGGACACTGGGGATGCCCTTGGGGACACTGGGAACACACTGGGACACACTGGGGACACTGGGGATGCCCTTGGGGACACTGGGAACACCCTGGGGGACACTGGGGACACTGGGGATGCCCCTGGGGACACTGGGGACACACTGGGACACACTGGGGACACTGGGGATGCCCCTGGGGACACTGGGGACACACTGGGACACACTGGGGACACTGGGGATGCCCCTGGGGACACTGGGGACACACTGGGACACACTGGGGACACTGGGGATGCCCCTGGGGACACTGGGGACACACTGGGACACACTGGGGACACTGGGGATGCCCCTGGGGACACTGGGGACACACTGAGACACACTGGGGACACTGGGGATGCCCTTGGGGACACTGGGGACACCCTGGGGCCACCTTGGGGCCACCCCTAGAGACACCTCGGGGCCACCGGGGCCACCTTTGCCATACTGGGGACAGCTGGGGAGACACTGGGACACCTCGGGGACGCTGGGGACAGCCTGGGGGACCCCCATGGGACCCCCCCTCCCCCGTGTCCCCGTGTCCCCATGTCCCCGTGTCCCCGTGTCCCCGTGTCCCCGCAGGAGCCTGGCCAACAACCGCCTGGAGACGCTGCCCCGGGGTCTCTTCCAGGGGCTGGAGACGTTGACCCAGCTGTGGGTGACACGGGGGGGTGGCAGGGGGGGACAAGGGACACGGAGGGATGGGGGGGGGACGTAGGGGATGAGGGGACTTGGGGACATGGGGGGGACGCGGGGATGTGGGGACGTGGAGGGACGTGGGGACGTGGGGACATGGGGGACATGGGGACATGGGGACATGGGGGGACATTGGGGGGACATGGGGACACAGGGGGACATGGGGACATGGGGGACATTGAGGACATGGGGGGACACAGGGACATGGGGGACGTGGAGAATGGGGAGACATGGAGGACTTGGGGCAATGGGGGGACATTGGGGACATGGGGACACAGGGGGACATGGAGGACTTGGGGACATTGGGGACATTGGGGACATGGAGGGACATTGGGGGGACATGGGGACACAGGGGGACATGGGGGGACATTGGGGTCATGAAGGACTTGGGGACATTTGGGACATGGAGAACAGGGGGACATGGAGGACTTGGGGCGATGGGGGGACATTGGGGACATGGGGACATGGGGGGACATGGGGGGACATTGGGGTCATGAAGGACTTGGGGACATTTGGGACATGGAGAACGGGGGGACATGGAGGACTTGGGGGGACATTGGGGGGACATGGGGACACAGGGGGACATGGGGGGACATTGGGGGCATGGGTGACATGGAGAACATGGGGACATGGGGGGACATATGGATGTGGGGGGACATGGGGGGACATGGAGGACTTGGGGACATGGGGGGACATTGGGGTCATGAAGGACTTGGGGACATTTGGGACATGGAGAACGTGGGGACGTGGGGGGACATTGGGGACATGGAGGACTTGGGGACATGGGGGGACATTGGGGGGCACGGGGGGACATGGGTGACACCGCAGCGGGCACAAGCCTTTACTGGGAGCCCCTAGGACGTTACTGGGAGGAACTGGAGAGAGCCACAGCGGGGGGGGGGGAACCCCAGGCACCCAACTGAGGGTGCTGGGGTGGGGGGGGGGACCCCAGGCACCCAACTGAGGGTGCTGGGGTGGGGGGGGGGACACCAGGCACCCAACTGAGGGTGCTGGGGTGGGGGGGGGGGGACACCAGGCACCCAACTGAGGGTGCTGGGGTGGGGGGGGGACCCCCCAGGCACCCAACTGAGGGTGCTGGGGTGGGGGGGGGGACACAGGGACCTGCGGGGGAACCCCTTCCAGTGCGACTGTCGCCTGCGCTGGCTGATCAGCTGGTTGGGCAGCGTGCCCCCCCCCGGAGAATTGGGGCGCTGCCGGGGACCCCCCCACCGCCAAGGGACCCCCCTGGCCCAGCTTCAAGCCCGCGACTTCCACTGCCTCGTCTCCGGTACGGCCCGCGGGTCGGGGTGTCGGGGTGCCCCCCCCCCCCGAAGAGCTGGGTGCCACTCCCATCCCAAAGATCTGGGTGCCCCCCCCTCCCCAGTTCCGAATATCTAGGTGTCCCCCCCCAGTCCCAAACGCCTGGGTCCCCCCCATCCTGGACACTTGGGTGCACCCCCATCCCGAATATCTGGGTCCCCCCCCATCCCAAATATCTGGGTGCCCCCCCAGTCCCAAATATCTGGGTGCCCCCCCAGTCTCAGACACCTGGATCCCCCCAACCCCGAATATCTGGGTGCCCCCCCAGTCCCAGACATCTGGGTGCCCCCCCATCACGAATATCTGGATCCCCCCCAACCCCAAATATCTGGGTGCCCCCCCAGTCCCAGACATCTGGGTGCCCCCCCATCCCGAATATCTGGGTCCCCCCCCCCCCAGTCCTAGACATCTGGATCCCCCCAACCCCAAATATCTGGGTGCCCCCCCAGTCCCAGACACTTGGGTGCCCCCCAGTCCCAAATATCTGGGTGCCCCCCCAGTCCCAGACACCTGGACCCCCCCCAACCCCAAATATCTGGGTGCCCCCCCCATCCCGAATATCTGGGTCCCCCCACCCAGTCCCGCTCACCTGGGTCCCCCGCCCTGTGTGCACGTGTGGGTGGGTGGGTGGGGGTGTCATGGGGGGGGGGGGACACGACACCCCCAGGCATCCGGGAGCTGATGGGGGGCCGGGGGGGGGGGGTGTCCCCCCCACAGAGCTGCGCCCCTTCCAGTCGTTGCCCTTCTCCTCGCTGGCGGCCGAGCCCTTCGCCCTGGGGGGGCACCCAGGGGTGGCCCTGGCCCAACCCTTCGCCGGCGCCTGCGCCCTCTTGGAGTGGGACCAGTTGGCCGGGCGCTTCCGGGCCCCCACCATCATCAACGGTGAGTCCCCGTACCCCCCAAAACACGCCCCCCCCGGTATGGAGACACCCCTAAAAAGATTTGGGAGGGAGTCCAAAAACGGTCAGGGAGGGGGCCAGAAAGGAGCTGAAAGACTTCAAAAATGGGCTGAGGAACCTCAAAAATGGGCTGAGGAACCTCAAAAAATAGCCCGGAGGTCCTCAAAAATGCCCTTGGGGACTCAAAACCCATGTTATCACCCCAAAAATGGCCTGGAGGACCCCCAAACTGGTCTGAGGAACCTCAAAAATGACCTGGAGAACCCCCAAAATGGTCTGAGGAACCTCCAAAATGGGCTGAGGAACCTCCAAAATGGCCAGGGATGGGGGTAAATGTTCTGAGGAACCTCAAAAAATAGCCCGGAGGTCCTCAAAAATGCCCTTGGGGACTCAAAACCCATGTTATCACCCCAAAAATGGCCTGGAGGACCCCCAAAATGGTCTGAGGAACCTCAAAAATGTTCTGAGGAACCTCAAAAAATGGCCCAGAGGTCCTCAAAAGTGCCCTTGGGGACTCAAAACCCATGTTATCACCCCAAAAATGGCCTGGAGAACCCCCAAAATGGTCTGAGGAACCTCAAAATGGTCTGAGGAACCTCAAAATGTTCTGAGGAACCTCCAAAATGTTCTGAGGAACCTCCAAAATGGTCTGAGGAACCTCAAAAAATGGTCTGAGGAACGTCAAAATGGCTTGGAGGACCCCCAAAATGTTCTGAGGAACCTCAAAATATGCCCTGGAAGATCCCAAAAATGGTCTGAGGAACCTCAAAATGGTCTGAGGAACCTCAAATATGGTCTGAGGAACATCAAAATGGTCTGAGGAACCTCAAAATGGTCTGAGGAACCTCAAAAAATGGTCTGAGGAACCTCAAAATGGTCTGAGGAACCTCAAATATGGTCTGAGGAACGTCAAAATGGTCTGAGGAACCTCAAATATGGTCTGAGGAACGTCAAAATGTTCTGAGGAACCTCCAAAATGGTCTGAGGAACCTCAAAATGTTCTGAGGAACCTCAAAAATGGTCTGAGGAACCTCAAAAAATGGCCTGGAGGTCCTCAAAAATGCCCTTGGGAACTCAAAACCCATGCTATCACCCCAAAATGGAGTGAAGAACCCCCAAAATGTTCTGAGGAACCTCCAAAATGGTCTGAGGAACCTCAAAAAATGGTCTGAGGAACCTCAAAAAATGACCCTGAGGAACGTCAAAATGATCTGAGGAACCTCAAAATGTTCTGAGGAACCTCAAAAAATGGTCTGAGGAACCTCAAAATGTTCTGAGGAACCTCAAAATGGTCTGAGGAACCTCAAAGTGGTCTGAGGAACCTCAAAATGGTCTGAGGAACCTCCAAAAATGGTCTGAGGAACCTCAAAATGGTCTGAGGAACCTCAAAAAATGGCCTGGAGGTCCTCAAAAATGCCCTTGGGAACTCAAAACCCATGCTATCACCCCAAAATGGAGTGAAGAACCCCCAAAATGTTCTGAGGAACCTCCAAAATGGTCTGAGGAACCTCAAAAAATGGTCTGAGGAACGTCAAAATGGCTTGGAGGACCCCCAAAATGTTCTGAGGAACCTCAAAATATGCCCTGGAAGATCCCAAAAATGGTCTGAGGAACCTCAAAATGGTCTGAGGAACCTCAAATATGGTCTGAGGAACATCAAAATGTTCTGAGGAACCTCAAAATGGTCTGAGGAACCTCAAAAAATGGTCTGAGGAACCTCAAAATGGTCTGAGGAACCTCAAATATGGTCTGAGGAACCTCAAAATGTTCTGAGGAACCTCAAAAAATGGTCTGAGGAACCTCAAATATGGTCTGAGGAACGTCAAAATGGTCTGAGGAACCTCAAATATGGTCTGAGGAACCTCAAAATGGTCTGAGGAACCTCAAAAAATGGTCTGAGGAACCTCAAAATGGTCTGAGGAACCTCAAATATGGTCTGAGGAACGTCAAAATGGTCTGAGGAACCTCAAATATGGTCTGAGGAACCTCAAAATGTTCTGAGGAACCTCAAAAAATGGTCTGAGGAACCTCAAAATGGTCTGAGGAACCTCAAAATGTTCTGAGGAACCTCCCCAAATGCCGCCCCCCCCCCCAAATGCCCCTTCCCTAACGCGTCCCCCCCCGTCCTTGTCCCCACAGGCTCGTCACCGGTGGCCTGCCACCCCCTGCAGCTGGGGGGGGCCTTGGTTGTGGTGGTGGCCCAACTGGGCGGCGGTTCGGCCGTCTGGCGCCGAGCCGGCGGTCCCGGCGGTCGTTTCGTCCGGTTGCAGGCGTTGGGCAACGGTCGTTTACGACGTCCCCACGCGGTGGCCAGCGCCCGGCTGGGAGGTCACTGGTACCTGGGCGTGGCCGATAGCTCCAAGGGTGGCACCAGCACCCTCTTCCGTTGGGGGGGGCGAGGATTTTACCCCCACCAAGCTCTCCGGCCGTGGCACCGGGACACCCACCTGGAATTTTTGGAGTTGGGCGGTCGACCGGCGTTGGTGGTCTGCAGCGGCACGCGGAGACCCTTGGTCTACCGGTGGAGCGGGGGGGTCTTCGCCCCCCACACCGACATCCCCCACGTCCCCGACGTCTACGCCGCCAAGCACTTCCGGCTGTGGGGTCACGTCTTCCTCTGCTTGACCCGGTTCCTGGGCGACGCCAAGGTGAGGGGCGGGGCCCGGGCGGGGCGGGTCTGGCGGCATCCCGTGGTCACGGGGGGGCCACCAGGCTCACGGGTCCGTGGGGGTCGTCGCACGTTCGTTGGGGGTCTCTCACCGTCACGTGGTCACGGGGGGCCACCACCATCACGTGACTGTTGGGGTCCATCGTCATCACGTGGTCATGGGGGGCCACCAGCATCGTGGGTCCATGGGGGTCACCGCCACCCAACCCAACCCTTCCCATCATGACTACAACCCAACCAACCCTTTTGAAGACGTCCACCACCCAACCCAACCCTTCCCACCATGATCGAACCCAACCAACCCCTTCCAAGACACCCACCACCCAACCCAACCCTTCCCATGATGATCGCAACCCAACCAACCCTTTTGAAGACGTCCACCACCCAACCCAACCCTTCCCATGATGACTACAACCCAACCAACCCTCTTGAAGACTCCCACCACCCAACCCAACCAACCCTTTTGAAGACGTCCACCACCCAACCCAACCCTTCCCACCATGATCGAACCCAACCAACCCTTTCCAAGACACCCACCACCCAACCCAACCCTTCCCACGATGACTACAACCCAACCAACGCCTTTCAAGACGCCCACCACCCAACCCAACCCTTCCCACCATGATCGCAACCCAACCAAAGCTTTTCAAGACATCTACCACCCAACCCAACCCTTCCCATCATGACTACAACCCAACCAACCCTCTTCAAGACGTCCGCCACCCAACCCAACCCTTCCCATGATGACTACAACCCAACCAACCCTCTTGAAGACTCCCACCACCCAACCCAACCCGTTCCACCATGATCACAACCCAACCAACCCTCTTCAAGACGTCCACCACCCAACCCAACCCTTCCCATCATGATCGAACCCAACCAACCCCTTCCAAGACACCCACCACCCAACCCAACCCTTCCCACGATGACTACAACCCAACCAACCCTTTTCAAGACGTCCACCACCCAACCCAACCCTTCCCATGATGACTACAACCCAACCAACGTTTTTCAAGACACCCACCACCCAACCCAACCCTTCCCATCATGATCGCAACCCAACCAAGCCTCTTCAAGACACCCACCACCCAACCCAACCCTTCACATGATGATCGCAACCCAACCAACCCTTTTGAAGACGTCCACCACCCAACCCAACCCTTCCCATCATGATCGAACCCAACCAACCCCTTCCAAGACACCCACCACCCAACCCAACCCTTCCCACGATGATCGCAACCCAACCAACCCTTTTGAAGATGTCCACCACCCAACCCAACCCTTCCCACCATGATCACAACACAACCAAAGCTTTTCAAGACGTCTACCACCCAACCCAACCCTTCCCATGATGATCACAACCCAACCAACCCTCTTCAAGACACCCGCCACCCAACCCAACCCTTCCCATCATGATCGCAACCCAACCAACCCTTTTGAAGACGTCCACCACCCAACCCAACCCTTCCCACCACGATCACAACCCAACCAACCCTTTTGAAGACACCCACCACCCAACCCAACCCTTCCCATGATGACTACAACCCAACCAACCCTTTTCAAGACACCCACCACCCAACCCAACCCTTCCCATCATGATCACAACCCAACCAACCCTTTGAAGACGTCCACCACCCAACCCAACCCTTCACATGATGATCGCAACCCAACCAACCCTTTTGAAGACGTCCACCACCCAACCCAACCCTTCCCATCATGATCGAACCCAACCAACCCCTTCCAAGACACCCACCACCCAACCCAACCCTTCCCACGATGATCGCAACCCAACCAACCCTTTTGAAGATGTCCACCACCCAACCCAACCCTTCCCACCATGATCACAACACAACCAAAGCTTTTCAAGACGTCTACCACCCAACCCAACCCTTCCCATGATGATCACAACCCAACCAACCCTCTTCAAGACACCCGCCACCCAACCCAACCCTTCCCATCATGATCGCAACCCAACCAACCCTTTTGAAGACGTCCACCACCCAACCCAACCCTTCCCACCACGATCACAACCCAACCAACCCTTTTGAAGACACCCACCACCCAACCCAACCCTTCCCACCATGATCACAACCCAACCAAAGCTTTTCAAGATGTCTACCACCCAACCCAACCCTTCCCACGATGACTACAACCCAACCAACCCTCTTCAAGACGTCCACCACCCAACCCAACCCTTCCCATCATGATCACAACCCAACCAACCCTTTTGAAGACGTCCACCACCCAACCCAACCCTTTCCACGATGACTACAACCCAACCAACTCTCTTCAAGACGCCCACCACCCAACCCAACCCTTCCCATCATGGCCACCCCCCAACCTTCACCTTCCTGTCCTGCCCGCCCCCCCACGCCAACCCTTCCCATGGTTCTTTGCGTCCAGGTGATGCGTTGGGAAGGTTCCATGTTCCGGGAGGTGCAGCAGGTGCCGGCGCGGGGTTCGATGGTCTTCCAACCGTTGGCGTTGGCCGGACAACGCTACGTGATCTTGGGCAACGACTACGCCCCCAGCCGCGTCTACCGCCTGGGTGCCGGCGGCCATCTTGAACCCACCCAGGAGCTTTTGGCCGCCACGCCCCGTGCCTTCGCCCCTCTGTCCCTCGGTCATCGTCATTTTCTGGTGGCCTCCAGTTTCAAAGGGGCCACCCAGATCTACCGGCACGTCACCGTCGACTTGGGCTCTTGAGTTGACGCCCAAGCGGCACGTCGCGGTGGAGCCGGGGCCTCGAAGGACGCGGGGACGTCGTGCCGGCGTGGATCGGGGCGGCCCAAGGATGTGGGGACATCGACTGTCACTCCGTTGGGGACATCAACCACCACGTCGCTGCGGACCTCCGTGCCCGAGGGACACGGGTTGTTGGCCACCGTGGACCTGGGGACGCTGGCCACCGTGTCGCTGTGGAGGGGGGGATGTCGGCTGCCACGGCGGCTTGTCCCCTGCTGGTGTCACCAGATTGTCCCCAACAACTCCCGTCGCTCCTGTCCCTTCCCAGTGTCCCCATCCAGCCAACGTTGTCCCCAGCATCACCATTAGCCCCATGCCAGCCCTGTCCCCAGTGTCACCATCGGCCCCACGTCACCTTGTCACCTCCTGGTGCCACCATCAACCCGATGTCACCATTGTCCCCACGTCAGCTTGTCACCTCCTGGTGCCACCATCTACCCAAGGCCACCATCAACCCGATGTCACCATTGCCCCCAAATCACCTTGTCCCCTCCTGGTGCCACCATCAACCCAAGGCCACCAACAACCCGATGTCACCATCGCCCCCACGTCACCTTGTCACCTCCTGGTGCCACCATCCACCCGATGTCCCCAAGGCCACCATCAACCCAATGCCACCATCACCCCCACATCACCTTGTCACCTCCTGGTGCCACCATCTGCCCAAGGCCACCATCAACCCGATGTCACCATTGTCCCCAAATCACCTTGTCCCCTCCTGGTGCCACCATCTACCCGACGTCCCCAAGGCCACCATCAACCTGATGTCACCATTGCCCCCACGTCACCTTGTCCCCTCCTGGTGCCACCATCAGCCCAATGTCACCATTGCCTCCATGTCACCTTGTCCCCTCCCGGTGCCACCATCTACTCGACGTCACCAAGGCCACCATCAACCCGATGTCACCATCACCCCCACGTCACCTTGTCCCCCGCTGGTGCCACCATCTGCCCGACGTCCCCAAGGCCACCATCAACCTGATGTCACCATCACCCCCACGTCACCTTGTCCCCCGCTGGTGCCACCATCTGCCCGACGTCCCCAAGGCCACCATCAACCTGATGTCACCATCACCCCCACGTCACCTTGTCCCCTCCTGGTGCCACCATCTACCCGATGCCACCATTGACCCCACGTTACCTTGTCACCTGCTGGTGCCACCATCTGCCCGACGTCACCAAGGCCACCATCAACCCAATGTCACCTTGTCCCCACATCACCTTGTCCCCTCCTGGTGCCACCATCTACCCGATGTCCCCAAGGCCACAATCAACCCGATGTCACCATCACACCCATGTCATCTTGTCCCCTGCTGGTGCCACCATCAACCCAATGTCACCATCAACCCAATGTCACCTTGTCCCCTCCTGGTGCCACCATCCACCCGACGTCCCCAAGGCCACCGTCGACCCCACGCCACCCTCTCACCTCCAAGTGCCACCCCCCCCCCCCCAGTGCCACCATCGGCCCCTTGTCCCCTCCTCGTCCCCCCTGATGCCACCACAGGGCACCCTCCCTCCCCAATAACCAAATTTACCTTTTTTAATATTTTTTTTTTTATTAATTTCCCCTTTTCTTGGATTTTTTGGGGGGGTCCACCCCCAAATAAACCCGCTCCTCCCTCCCCCCCCTCCTCCGCGTGTCACCGGCATGCCGGGGTCCCCCCCGGGGTTGGGGACACGTGGGGACACCTCAACACGTGCTGGTGGCTCCTGCAAAGAGATTGGGGGGGGGAGTGTCAGGGGGTGTCCGGACCCCATGGGTGCCCCCCCCTGCACCCATGGGTGCCCCCCCCCCGGCCCCATGGGTGGCCCCAGGGTGGCAGGGAGGGGACTTACCGGGACCGACGAGGTGGGACATCTCCGGAGGGGGACGGCGGTGGCTGCGGGAGGGGTCAAAGGGGGCCGTGACACGCCGATGTCCCCAATGTCCCCCCCCCCTTTTGTCCCCCCCCATGTCCGTATGTCCCCCTGTGTGCCCAAGTCCTCCGTGTCCCCCCGTGTCCCCAATGTCCCCCCATGTCCCCAAGTCCTCCATGTCCCCCCGTGTCCTCCCATGTCCCCCCCCCATGTCCCCAATGTCCCCCCCGTGTCCCCAATGACCCCCCCGTGTCCCCAGTGTCCCCCCCCCGTGTCCCACCTGGCTTTGCTCCGGCACTTGCACTTCCCACCTGGAAGGGGACACAAGAGGTGACGGGTGCTGGGGGGGGGGACACGCATGTCACCCCCCCTCGGGGGACATCCCTGGGGACCCCCGCCGGTGACACGGGGATCCCCCCAGGTGACACGGGGACCCCCCAAGTGACACAGGGACCCCCCCCAGGTGACATGGGGACCCACCCAAGTGACACGGGGACCCCCCAAATGACACAGGGACCCCCCCAGGTGACACAGGGACCCCCCCCAGGTGACACGGGGACCCCCCAGGTGACATAGGAACCCCCCCCAGCTGACACAGGGACCCCCCCAAATGACACAGGGCCCCCCCCCAGGTGACACAGGGACCCCCCAAGTGACACAGGGACCCCCAAATGACAAAGGGACCCCCCCAAGTGACACGGGGACCCCCCCAAGTGACACAAGGACCCCCCAAGTGACACGGGGACCCCCCAGGTGACACAGGGACCCCCAAATGACAAAGGGACCCCCCCAAGTGACACAGGGACCCCCCCCAGGTGACACAGGGACCCCCCCAGGTGACACGGGGACCCCCCCAAGTGACACAAGGACCCCCAGGTGACATAGGAACCCCCCCCAGCTGACACAGGGACCCCCCCAAATGACACGGGGACCCCCCCAAGTGACATGGGGACCCCCCAGGTGACACAGGGACGCCCCAAATGACACAGGGACCCCCCCCAGGTGACACAGGGACCCCCCCAAATGACACAGGGACCCCCCCAAGTGACACGGGGACCCCCCCAAGTGACACTAGGACACGCAAATGACTCAGGGACCCCCCCCCAGATGACACAGGGACCCCCCCAAGTGACACGGCCCCCCCCCCAGGTGACACGGGGACCCCCAAATGACACAGGGACCCCCCCAAATGACACAGGGACCCCCCAAGTGACACAGGGACCCCCCCCAGGTGACACAGGGCCCCCCCCCAGGTGACACTCACTGAGGAGGACGATGATGCCGATGACACAGAGGACGGCGGCCACCGCCAGCCCCGCCACGCGCAGGCGGTGCCAGTCTGGGGGGGGGGACACACGACGCATCGCTGTCACCCCCCCCTTGGGGACACCCCTGTCACCCCCCCCCGCCTTGGGGACACCCCTGCCACCCCCCTGGGGACAACCGTGTCACCCTTTTGGGGACACCCCTGTCCCCCCCCCTTGGGGACACCCCTGTCACCCTTTTGGGGACACCCCTGTCCCCCCCCCCTTGGGGACAAACTTGTCACCCCCCCCTTGGGGACACCCCTGTCCCCCCCCCCCCCCTTGGGGACACCCCTTTTGGGGACACCCCCGTCACCCGCATCCCACTCACCATACTGGAAGGGACTGGTGGCATCTGGTGGGGAGGGGAGGAGTCAGAGGAACACGGACACCTGGGTCCCCCCCCCGGGGGGGGGGCAGACACCAGTATGGACCCGCCCCGTATCCCAGTATCGCCCCCTCCCATTCCCAGTATGACCTCCCGCTACTCCCAGTACACCCCCTCACTCCCAGTATGAATAGCTCTCATTCCCAGCGTGGCTCCTCCCCACAACCAGTATGGCTCCCCCACTCCCAGTATGGCCCCCCCACTCCCAGTATGGCCGCCCTGCTCCCAGTATGGCTCCCCTGCTCCCAGTATGGCCCTGCTCCCAGTATGGCCCCCCCACTCCCCGTATGACCCCCCCCACCCAGTATGACGCCTCCCCATCCAGTATGACCCCCCCCCCTCCCAGTATGACCCCTCCATTCCAGTCCAACTCCCTCCCATTCCCAGTACAGGCCCTCCCCCCTCCCAGTTTGTCCCAGTTTGTCCCAGTCACTCACCGGGGGTGAGAGGGTTCCCTCTCGCCAGGGACAAAACTGGGGGGGAGAGCAAAAACCAGCTGGGGAGACTCAGCTGACCCAGTGCCCCCCAGTTCCTCTCAGTTTCCCCAGTTCCCTCCCAGTTCCCCCGGTTCTGCCCCGGTAACCTCCAGTTCCCTCCCAGTTCCCCTAATTCCCCCCCAATTTCTTCCCAGTTCCCCCCCAATTCCCTCCCAGTTTCCCCCAGTTACCCCTTAAATTAACCTCAGTTTCCCACAGTTCCCTCCCAATTTTCCCAGTTCTGCCCAGTTCCGCCTCGCAGTTCTCTCCAAGTTGCCCCCAGTTCCCTCCCAGTTTTTCCCAGTTCCCCCCAATTACCCCCCAGTTCCCTCCCAGTTCCCCCCAGCTCCCCCCCCAATTCCTTCCCAGCTCCCGCAGTTGCCTCCCAGTTCCCCCCAGTTATGCCCGGTTCCCTCCCAATTCCCTCCCACTTACCCCAGTTCTCCCCAGTTACCCCCCAGTTCCCTCCCAGTTCCCTCCCAGCTGCCGCAATTCCCTCCCGGATCCCCCAGTTCCCTCCTAGTTCCCCCAGTTCCCCCCAATTCCCTCCCAGTTCCCCTCCGTTACCCCCCCAGTTCCCTCCCAGTTCCCCCCAATTCCCCCCAGTTCCCTCCCAGCTCCTGCAATTCCCTCCCGGATCCCCCAGTTCCCTCCTAGTTCCCCCCAATTCCCCCCAGTTCCCTCCTAGTTCCCCCAGTTCCCCCCAATTCCCTCCCAGTTCCCCTCCGTTACCCCCCAGTTCCCTCCCAGTTCCCCCCAGTTCCCTCCCAGCTCCCGCAATTCCCTCCCGGATCCCCCAGTTCCCTCCTAGTTCCCCCAGTTCCCCCCAATTCCCTCCCAGTTCCCCTCCATTACCCCCCCCAGTTCCCTCCCAGTTCCCCCCAATTCCCCCCAGTTCCCTCCCAGCTCACGCAATTCCCTCCCGGATCCCCCAGTTCCCCCCCAGTTCTCTCCTAGTTCCCCCCAGTTCCCTCCTAGTTCCCCCAGTTCCCCCCAATTCCCTCCCAGTTCCCCTCCATTACCCCCCCCAGCTCCCTCCCAGTTCCCCTCCATTACCTCCCAATTCCCTCCCAGTCCCCCCCAATTCCCCCCAGTTCCCTCCTAGTTCCCCCCAATTCCCCCCGGTTCCCCCCAGTTCCCTCCCAGTTCCCCCCAATTCCCCTCCATTACCTCCCAGTTCCCTCCCAGTCCCCCCCAATTCCCCCCAGTTCCCTCCTAGTTCCCCCCAATTCCCCCCAGTTCCCCCCAATTCCCTCCCAGTTCCCCTCCATTACCCCCCCAGTTCCCTCCCAGTTCCCCCCAATTCCCCCCAGTTCCCTCCCAGCTCCCGCAATTCCCTCCCAGATCCCCCAGTTCCCCCCCAGTTCCCTCCTAGTTCCCCCAGTTCCCCCCCAATTCCCTCCCAGTTCCCCTCCATTACCCCCCCAGCTCCCTCCCAGTTCCCCTCCATTACCTCCCAATTCCCTCCCAGTCCCCCCCAATTCCCCCAGTTCCCTCCTAGTTCCCGCCAATTCCCTCCCAGTTCCCCACAATTCCCCTCCGTTACCTCCAGTTCCCTCCTAGTTCCCCCCAATTCCCCCCAGTTCCCCCCAATTCCCTCCCAGTTCCCCTCCATTACCCCCCCAGTTCCCTCCCAGTTCCCCCCAATTCCCCCCAGTTCCCTCCCAGCTCCCGCAATTCCCTCCCAGATCCCCCAGTTCCCCCCAGTTCCCTCCTAGTTCCCCCAGTTCCCCCCAATTCCCTCCCAGTTCCCCTCCATTACCCCCCAGCTCCCTCCCAGTCCCCCCCAATTCCCCCCAGTTCCCTCCTAGTTCCCCCCAATTCCCCCCGGTTCCCCCCAATTCCCTCCCAGTTCCCCCCCAATTCCCCTCCGTTCCCTCCCAGTTCCCTCCCAGTCCCCCCCAATTCCCCCAGTTCCCTCCTAGTTCCCCCCAATTCCCCCCAGCTCCCTACCAGTCCCCCCCAATTCCCCCCAGCTCCCTCCCAGTCCCCCCCCCAGTTCCTCCCAGTACCTGCCAGCAGCACCACAACCCTCAGGTTGTCCCACGCCATCTTGTGACCTTTGAACCCTGGGGGGGGGGAGCATTCCTGAGGACCCCCAGACATCCGGGGGGGGGGGGGGGAGGTGTAGGGTGGGGGTGAGGGTGCGCCCCCCCCCTCCCCCCCACGCTCCCAGTAAACCCAGTGCGGGGGGTGGGAGGAGGGGAGGGGTGAGTCACGGCGGATTCCTGAGTGGGGCGTTACTGGGAGAACTGGAACGCTGGGATCCCTTCGGGGGGGGGGGGGGGGGTCCTGGGCACCTAGTGACACCCTGAGGGGGGGGGGACATGGGTGCCCTGGTCACGTGGGTCCTTTTTTTTGGGTGGGTGGGGGGGACACACCCCCCGGAGACTTGGGTGCCCTCTACTCAATTCGAGGGTCTTGCCTTTGCAAGGGGGGACCCACGTGGGTGGGAGACCCCCCCCGGGGACCCCCCCCCACCCAAGGGACCCACCCCCCCCCCCAAAGGACCCCCCCCACCCAAGGGACCCCCCCCCACCCAAGGGCCCCCTGTGTCCTGGGTGTCCCTACTCACCTTCCCACCACGGCAAAACAGGGGAAGAACACACCTAGGAGGGGGCGGGGCCACACCGGAGGGGGCGGGGGCTACACCTGGGGGGGCGGGGCTACACCTGGGGGGGGCGGGACCATAGGTGGCAAGAGTCACCCCCACCCTGGCTCACTGGGGGGGGGGGGGGGGGGGGGTGAGGTGCTGTCACCCGTCCCCTCGCCTGGGTGCCCCCCCCCGGACCCTTGGGTGCCCCCACGGACCCCTCGACCCCCCACCCAAATTTCTGAGCCCCCCCACGGACCCCTTGACCCCCCCCCCAGCTTTCTGGGTGACCCCCACGGACCCCTTGACCCCCCCCCACACAGACCCTTGGGTGACCCCACGGACCCCTCGACCCCCCCACCCATATTCCCGGGTCCCCCATGGACGCCTTGACCCCCCCCCCCAGACCCTTGGGTGCCCCCATAGACCCCTTGACCCCCCACCCAGGTTTCTGGGACCCCCCACGGACCCCTTGACCCCCCCACCCAAATTTCTGAGTCCCCCCACGGACCCTTTGACCCCCCCACCCGCACCCTTGGGTGTCCCCACGGACCCTTTGACCCCCCCACCCATATTCCCGGGTCCCCCCACGGACCCCTTGACCCCCCCCCCACAGACCCTTGGGTGCCCCCACGGAACCCTCGACCCCCCCACCCAAATTTCTGAGCCCCCCCACGGACCCCTTGACCCCCCCCACACAGACCCTTGGGTGACCCCACGGACCCCTCGACCCCCCACCCATATTCCCGGGTCCCCCCATGGACGCCTTGACCCCCCCCCCCCAGACCCTTGGGTGCCCCCATAGACCCCTTGACCCCCCACCCAGGTTTCTGGGACCCCCCACGGACCCCTTGACCCCCCCACCCAAATTTCTGAGTCCCCCCACGGACCATTTGACCCCCCACCCGCACCCTTGGGTGCCCCCATAGACCCCTTGACCCCCCCCCCCCCAGGTTTCTGGGTCCCCCCTTGGACCCCTTGAACCCCCCCCAGACCCTTGGGTGACCCCACGGACCCCTCGACCCCCCCCACCCATATTCCCGGGTCCCCCACGGACCCCTTGACCCCCCCCCCACAGACCCTTGGGTGCCCCCACGGACCCCTCGACCCCCCACCCATATTCCCGGGTCCCCCCACGGACCCCTTGACCCTCCCCTGGACCCTTGGGTGCCCCCACAGACCCCTTGACCCCCCCCACCCAAATTTCTGAGCCCCCCCACGGACCCCTTGACCCCCCCCCCCAGGTTTCTGGGTGCCCCCTTGGACCCCTTGAACCCCCCCCAGACCCTTGGGTGTCCCCACGGACCCTTTGACCCCCCCACCCATATTCCCGGGTCCCCCCACGGACCCCTTGACCCCCCCCCCCAGACCCTTGGGTGCCCCCACAGACCCCTCGACCCCCCCAACATTCCCAGCCCCCCTCCCCGGCCGCCTGGGTGCCCCCAGGGTGCTCAACGAGAGCTGCGTCCCCCCCCCCCCCCCACCCCCCCACCCAGGTCCCTTCCCCCACCCGGAGGGACTGAATGGCTCCTTGTTCTCCCACCCACACCCGGACACTTGGGTGCCCCCCTTGACCCCCCCCTTGACCCCCCCGGCTGTCACCCCACAAGGGTCCCATTGAAGCCGGTGCCACCCCCCCCCCACCCACTGTGGGGTCACAGTGGGGACACCCGGACGCCTGGGTGGGTGAACTTTTGGGTGGGGGGGGGGGACACATTCCTGACCGTGGGGTCTCCCAGTGACACCCCCCCGTTACACCCCCCCCCACCCAGGGACACAGGCCACGGGGTGTCCGACCCCTCCCACCCCCCCACCCCCCCCATAGGGTGCTGGTGTCACTGGTTGGGATGCGGGGTGGGTGCTGGTGTCACTGGTTGGGATGCGGGGTGGGTGCTGGTGTCACTGGTAGCGTGGTGTGGGTGCTGGTGTCACTGGTTGGGATGCGGGGTGGGTGCTGGTGTCACTGGTAGCGTGATGTGGGTGCTGGTGTCACTGGTTGGGATGCAGGGTGGGTGCTGGTGTCACTGGTTGGGATGCGGGGTGGGTACTGGTGTCGCTGGTTGGGATGCGGGGTGGGTGCTGGTGTCACTGGTAGTGTGGTGTGGGTGCTGGGATCACTGGTTGGGATGCGGGGTGGGTGCTGGTGTCACTGGTTGGGATGCGGAGTGGGTACTGGTGTCACTGGTAGTGTGGTGTGGGTGCTGGTATCACTGGTTTTAATGCAGGGTGGGTACTAGTGTCACTGGTTGTGATGTGGGGTGGGTGCTGGTGTCACTGGTAGCGTGGGGTGGGTGCTGGTGTCACTGGTTTTAATGCAGGGTGGGTGCTGGGATCACTGGTTGGGATGCGGGGTGGGTGCTGGTGTCACTGGTAGCGTGATGTGGGTGCTGGTGTCACTGGTTGGGATGCGGGGTGGGTGCTGGTGTCACTGGTAGCGTGGTGTGGGTGCTGGTGTCACTGGTTGGGATGCGGGGTGGGTGCTGGTGTCACTGGTAGCGTGGTGTGGGTGCTGGTGTCACTGGTTGGGATGCGGGGTGGGTGCTGGTGTCACTGGTTGGGATGCGGGGTGGGTGCTGGTGTCACTGGTTGGGATGCGGGGTGGGTGCTGGTGTCACTGGTTGGGATGCGGGGTGGGTGCTGGTGTCACTGGTTTTAATGCAGGGTGGGTGCTGGTGCCACCGGCTGTCGCGTGATGTGGGTGCCGCCTGTGCGAGACGCGTGTCCCGGCGTGCACGGTTTGCACACGCGTGTGCACGCACACGCACGCGCTGCTCGGCAAGTCTTTATTGGTGTTTTCACGGGTACGCGTCTTCCGGGCGGGCGTGTCCTTCTTCTGGGGGGGGGGGAAAGGAGGGATTTTAGGGGACCCCAACTGCCCCCTCCCTTCCCCGACCCCTCGAGGGACCCAGGTGTCCCCCCACCCTCGGGGACCCCCATATCTGGGTGCCCCCCCCCCCCCCCGCGAGGACCCAGACACGCGGGTCACCCACTCACCACCCGCAGAGGTACGTCTTCTCCTCGGTGGTCGCGGGTGGGGTGGGAGTTGGCGAGGTTGGGGGGGGGGGGCGAAGGGGTGCCGGGGGTCTCCAGGGGGGGTCCCTCGGTGGCCGTGAACTGGTCCACGCGGAAGATCCAGCGCCCCAAAATCCCCACGTTGCTTTTGCGGCCGATGCGCAACACGGCCGGCGAGCGCGAGCCCGGGATGTTGTAGTAGTGCACGCCGTCCCCGCTGTTGAAGCCGGCCTGGGGTCGTGGGGGGGGGGGGACACGGTGGGTGGGGGGGGGGTAGGATGGGGCCGGAGGGGGAGGGACAGGGACATCGGGGGGGGAGGAAGCATGGTTCTGCCCCAAATTCCCTTAATTCCACCCCAAATTCCCTTAATTCCACCCCAAATCCCCTTAATCCTTCCCCGATCCCCTTAACTCTGCCCCAAATCCCCTCAATTCCGCCCCAAATCCCCTCAATTCCACCCCAAATTCGCTCACTTCCACCCCAAATTCCCTTAATTCCACCCCAAATCCCCTTAATCCTTCCCCGATCCCCTTAACTCTGCCCCAAATCCCCTCAATTCCACCCCAAATCCCCTCAATTCCACCCCAAATTCCCTCAATTCCACCCCAAATCCCCTTAATCCTTCCCCAAGCCCCTTAACTCTGCCCCAAATCCCCTCAATTCCACCCCAAATCCCCTTAACTCTGCCCAAATCACCCTCAGTTCTGCCCCAAATCCCCTTAACTCCACCCCAAATCCCCTTAATTCTGCCCAAACCCCCTAATTCCACCCCAAATCCCCTTAATTCCACCCAAAATAACCTTAACTCTGCCCCAAATCCCCTCAATTGTGCCCCAGTCCCCTTAACTCCACCCCAAATCCCCTTAATCTCACCCCAAATCCCCTTAATTTCACCCCAAATCACCTTAACTCTGCCCCAAATCCCCTCAATTCTGCCCCAAATCCCCTTAACTCCACCTCAAATCCCCTTAATTGCCTAAATCCCCTTAATTCCACCCCAAATCCCCTTAATCCTTCCCTGATCCCCTTAACTCTGCCCCCAATCCCCTTAATTCCACCCAAACCCCCTAACTCCACCCCACATCCCCTTAATTCCACCCAAATCCCCTTAATTTCACCCGAAGTTCCCTTAATTCCACCCCACATCCCCTAATTCCACCCCAAATCCCCTTAATTTCACCCGAAGTTCCCTTAATTCCACCCCACATCCCCTTAATTCCACCCCAAATCCCCTTAACTCTGCCCAAATCCCCTTAATTCCACCCCAAATCCCATTAATCCTTCCCTGATCCCATTAACTCTGCCCCCAATCCCCTTAACTCTGCCCAAACCCCCTAATTCTACCCCAAATTCCCTTAATTCCACCCCAATCCCCTTAATCTCACCCCAAATTCCCTTAATTCCACCCCAAATCCCCTTAATCTCACCCCAAATTCCCTCAATTACACCCCAAATCCCCTTAATCTCACCCCAAATTCCCTCAATTCCACCCCAAATCCCCTTAACTCTGGCCAAATTGCCTTCAGTTCTGCCCCAATCCCCTTAACTCCACCCCAAATCCCCTAATTCCACCCCAAATCCCCTTAAACTCACCCCAAATTCCCTTAATCTCACCCCAAATTCCCTTAATTCCACCCCAAATCCCCTTAACTCTGCCCAAACCCCTTAACTTCACTGCAAATCCCCTTAATTTCACCCCTGATCCCCTTAACTCCGCCCCAATTCCCCTTAACTCCGCCCCAATCCCCTTAACTCTGCCCCAAATCCCCTTAATCTCACCCCAAATTCCCTTAATTCCACCCCAAATCCCCTTAACTCCACCCCAATCCCTTAATTCCACCCCAAATCCCCTTAATCTCACCCCAAATTCCCTTAATTCCACCCCAAATCCCCTTAATCTCACCCCAATCCCTTAATTCCACCCCAAATCCCCTTAATCTCACCCCAATCCCTTAATTCCACCCCAAATCCCCTTAACTCTGCCCAAACCCCTTAACTCCACCCCCAATCCCCTTAATTTCACCCCCGATCCCCTTAACTCTGCCCCAATCCCCTTAACTCCGCCCCAAATCCCCTTAACTCCGCCCCAACCCCCTTAACTCCGCCCCAATTCCCCTTAACTCCGCCCCAATCCCCTTAACTCCCCCCCAACCCCCCTAATTCCACCCCAAATCCCCTCAATCTCACCCCAAACCCCCTCAATTCCACCCCAAATCCCCTTAACTCCGCCCAAACCCCTTAACTCCACCCCCAACCCCCCTAACTCCGCCCCAAATCCCCTTTCCTCCGCCCCGGCCTCCTGCCCTCCTCCCCCCCCCCCCCAGGCGGGCGACCCCCGGTCCCGCGATGGGGACCCCGGTGTCCCCTCCGTCCCCGCCACCCACCTGCGCCGGGATTCCCCCCAGGCCGGTGTGGGCGTCGCCGCCGTTGGAGATGCCGGTTGTCCATTGGATGTCGCCGTAGTTGAGGATGATGAAGGAGGTGGCCCCGTCGGTGGCCAGCACGGCCTGGAAGGTGTTCACCTGCGGCGAGGCCGAAGAAGGGACGTCACCGGCGGCACCGGCGGCACCGGAATCCCCGGCTCTCCGTCGCCATCCCCGTGTCCCGCCCCGCGGTCACCTTCTAGGTCCGTCTCCGTGTCGTCCCCCGCGTCCCTCTCCGCCGTCTCTGTGTCCCCACCCCGTGTCCCCTTCTCCAGCCCCGTGTCCCCGCGTCCTTGTAGCCCACCCCCACATCCCGCCGTGTCCCCGTCCCCGAATAGGTGACACGGCGATGGGAGGCCGCCACCGTTGACGTTCGAGACGGTTGACGTTCGAGACGGTCAACGGCGACACGGCGATGGGAGGCCACCACCGTTGACGTTCGAGATGGTCAACGGTGACACGGCGATGGGAGGCCACCACCGTTGATGTTTGAGACGGTTGACGTTCGAGACGGTCAACGTTCGAGACGGTCAACGGCGACACAGCAATGGGAGGCCACCACCGTTGACGTTCGAGATGGTCAACGGTGACACGGCGATGGGAGGCCACCACCGTTGACGTTTGAGACGGTCAACAGTGACACAGCGATGGGAGGCCACCACCGTTGCCGTTCGAGATGGTTGACCACGACACAGCGATGGGAGGCCACCACCGTTGCCGTTCGAGACGGTCAACGGTGACACGGTGATGGGAGGCCACCACCATTGCCGTTCGAGATGGTCAACGGCGACACGGCGATGGGAGGCCACCACCGTTGACGTTCGAGACGGTTGACGTTCGAGACGGTCAACGTTCGAGACAGTCGACCGCGACACGGTGATGGGAGGCCACCACCATTGACGTTTGAGACCGTCAATGGCGACACGGCGATGGGAGGCCACCACCGTTGACGTTTGAGACGGTCAATGGTGACACGGCGATGGGAGGCCACCACCGTTGACGTTTGAGACAGTCGACCGTGACATGGCAATGGGAGGCCACCACCGTTGCCGTTCGAGACGGTCAACGGCAACACGGTGATGGGAGGCCACCACCGTTGACGTTCGAGACGGTCAACGGTGACACGGCGATGGGAGGCCACCACCGTTGCCGTTCGAGACGGTCAACGGTGACATGGCGATGGGAGGCCACCACCGTTGACGTTCGAGACGGTCAACAGTGACATGGCGATGGGAGGCCACCACCGTTGACGTTTGAGATGGTCGACGGTGACACGGCAATGGGAGGCCACCACCGTTGACGTTTGAGACGGTCAACAGTGACATGGCGATGGGAGGCCACCACCGTTGACGTTCAAGACGGTTGACGTTCAAGACGGTTGACCGCGACACGGCGATGGGAGGCCACCACCGTTGCCGTCCGAGACGGTCAACAACCTCGACGTCCCCAACGTCTCACCTTGGTGGAGGCGGCTCCGAAGAAGGAGACGCGGTACCAGGTGGCCACGAAGGCCCACGTGGGTTTGGGAGGCGGCTCGGATGGCTCCACGGCATTGGCCAGATCGCGGGAGAGGCGGGCCAGAAGCTCCGGCTCCCGGCTTTGTCGGTAGTAGACGTTTCCTCCCAGTCCGGTGTCCACGTCGGCCCAGTATGGGGCCACGAAGGGGCGGGGACCGGGCAACGGGAAGGGTTGGGGGGTGAATTCGGGGACCGCTATTCCGAAGGACACCACCCCCGTTGTTGTTCACCTATAGGAAGCAAGCGTCACCCCGTGAGGACAACGCCCGTCTCCTGTGGTGGCCCTCGACCATGGTGGCACCAACCGTGGTGGCCCCAACCGTGGTGGCCTTCAACCATGGTGTCCCCAACCCTTGGTGTCTCCAACCCATGGTGTCCCAACCACACTGTCACCAAACTCATGGTGTCCCCAAACTCATGGTGTCCCCAACCAATGGTGTCCCCAACCATGGTGTCCCCAAACTCATGGTGTCCCCAACCCTTGATGTCCCCAACCATGGTGTCCCCAAACCCATGGTGTCACCAAACTCATGGTGTCCCCAACCCTTGGTGTCTCCAACCCATGGTGTCCCCAAACTCATGGTGTCCCCGACCCATGGTGTCCCCAACCCACGGTGTCCCCAAACCCATGATGTCCGCAAACCCATGGTGTCCCCAACCACGGTGTCCCCAAACCCATGATGTCCCCCAAACCCATGGTGTCCCCAACCATGGTGTCTCCAACCCATGGTGTCCCCAACCCATGATGTCCCCAACCATGGTGTCCCCAATTCATGGTGTCCCCAACCATGGTGTCCCCAACTCTTGGTGTCCCCAACCACAGTGTCCCCAAACTCATGGTGTCCCCAACCCATGGTGTCCCCAACCATGGTGTCCCCAAACTCATGATGTCCCCAACCATGGTGTCCCCAAACTCATGGTGTCCCCAACCCATGATGTCCCCAGCCCATGATGTCCCCAGCCCATGGTGTCCCAACCATGGTGTCCCCAACCATGGTGTCCCCAAACCCATGATGTCCCCAACCCATGGTGTCCCAACCATAATGTCCCCAACCATGGTGTCCCCAAA
This sequence comes from Harpia harpyja, assembly GCF_026419915.1. Classification (NCBI taxonomy): domain Eukaryota; kingdom Metazoa; phylum Chordata; class Aves; order Accipitriformes; family Accipitridae; genus Harpia; species Harpia harpyja. The sequence goes on along the minus strand of NW_026293223.1, from coordinate 107,252 downwards.
CCCATGATGTCCCCAACCCATGGTGTCCCAACCATAATGTCCCCAACCATGGTGTCCCCAAACCCATGGTGTCCCCAAACTCATGGTGTCCCCAACCATGGTGTCCCCAAACCCATGGTGTCCCCCAAACCCATGATGTCCCCAACCCATGGTGTCCCAACCATGATGTCCCCAACCCGGGTGTCCCCAACCGGTAGCACCCCAACCCGCGGTGCCCCGCCCCTCCGGCACCCACGTAGAGCGAGCGGTGCCGTTGGCCGTAGAAGGAGAAGTTCTCCCAGAGGAAGATCTCGGGGCTCATCCCGTCATCTTCGGGGGGCGTGGCCTCGTCCCCGACCTCCAATCCGAAGGGGTACAGCACCCGACCTGCGAGGGGACCCACGGTGAGGACTGGGAACCCCCCACGCCGGGGGACTGGGACCCCACTGGTGGGCCAGAACCCCCGGTGGCAACCTTTCAGCATGGGCATGGGACCTCCAGTGTCATCCTGGGACCTCCCAGTATGGGTCTGGGACCTCCTGGTGTGGGTCTGGGACCTCCCAGTGTCACCCTGGGACCTCCCCAGTATGGATCTGGGACCCCTTGGGATGATCTAGGACCTCCCAGTATGGGTCTGGGACCTCCTGGTGTGGGTCTGGGACCCATCCCAGTATGGGTCTGGGACCTCTTGAGATGATCTAGAACCCCCAGTGTCACCCTGGGACCTCCCAGTATGGGTCTGGGACCCCTTGGGATGATCTAGGACCTCCCAGTATGGGTCTGGGACCTCCTGGTGTGGGCCTGGGACCTCCCAGTATGGGTCTGGGACCCCTTGGGATAATCTAGGACCCCCAGTATCACCCTGCAACCTCCCAGTATGGTTCTGGGACCTCCTGGTTTGGGCCTGGGACCTCTCAGTGTCACCCTGGGACCTCCCAGTATGGTTCTGGGACCTCCTGGTGTGGGCCTGGGACCTCCCAGTATGGGTCTGGGACCTCTTGAGATGATCTAGAACCCCCAATGTCACCCTGGGACCTCCCAGTATGGGTCTGGGACCCCTTGGGATAATCTAGGACCCCCAGTATCACCCTGCAACCTCCCAGTATGGGTCTGGGACCTCCTGGTGTGGGTCTGAGACCTCCCAGTATGGGTCTGGGACCCCCTTGGGATGAGCTAGGACCCCAGTGTCACCCTGGGACCTCCCAGTATGGGTCTGGGACCTCCTGGTGTGGGTCTGGGACCTCCCAGTGTCATCCTGGGACCTCCCAGTATGGGTCTGGGACCCCTTGGGATGATCTAGGACCTCCCAGTATGGGTCTGGGACCTCCTGGTGTGGGCCTGGGACCTCCCAGTATGGGTCTGGGAACCCCCAAAATGGGTCTGGGACCCCAAACTATGGGTGCCCCCCCCCCAGTCCCCCCAAGCACCCCCCTTTGTCCCCCCTCACCCGAGGGTCCCACCCGGTGTCCCCAGTCACCCGGGGGTCCCCAGTGTCCCCAGTCACCCCGGGGGTCCCACGGGTGCCCCCCCCCGGCATGTCACCAGGCGTCCCCCCCCCACCCAGGCGTCCCCACTGACCTGAAGGTCCCATGGGTGCCCCCCACGTCCCCAGGGGTCCCCACTGCTCCACGTGGCCGAGGAGGAGGAGGAGGAGGGAGGGAGCCTTCATCTGCCAAAGCCTGGAGGAACGAGGGGGGGGCAGAGTGAGAAGGGCGCTCGTCCCGCCTTCGTCTGTCCGTCATCCATCCCCGTCTGTCCGTCCAGCCTTCCCCCATCCGTCCCTTCATCCGCGTGTCCGTCTGTCCTTCATCCGTCCTTCATCCGTCCATCCGTCCTTCATCCATCCGTCCCTTCATCCACGTGTCCGTCCGTCCTTCATCCATCCACCCATCCTTCATCCGTCCATCTGTCCTTCCTCCATCCATCCACGTGTCCGTCTGTCCTTCCTCCATCCGTCCATCCTTTATCCATCCATCCGTCCCTCCATCCATCCATGTGTCCGTCTGTCCTTCATCCACCCATCCTTCATCCGTCCATCTGTCCTTCGTCCATCCGTCCATCCTTTATCCATCCATCCGTCCATTCATCCATGTGTCCGTCCATCCTTCATCCATCCTTCATCCATCCATCCACGTGTCCGTCTGTCCTTCATCCATCCACCCATCCTTCATCCGTCCATCTGTCCTTCATTCATCCACGTGTCCGTCTGTCCTTCATCCATCCGTCCACATGTCCGTCCGTCCTTCATCCATCCTTCATCTGTCCTTCATCCATCCGTCCATCCTTCATCCATCCGTCTGTCCTTCATCCATCCATCCACGTGTCCATCTGTCCTTCATCCATCCATCCTTTATCCATCCATCCGTCCATTCATCCATGTGTCCGTCCGTCCTTCATCCATCCTTCATCCGTCCATCTGTCCTTCATCCATCCACGTGTCCGTCTGTCCTTCATCCATCCTTCATCCATCCGTCTGTCCTTCATCCATCCGTCCACATGTCCGTCCGTCCTTCATCCATCCTTCATCTGTCCTTCATCCATCCATCCATCCTTTATCCATCCATCCATCCATGTGTCTGTCCTTCATCCATCCGTCCTTCATCCGTCCATCTGTCCTTCATCCGTCCACGTGTCCGTCTGTCCTTCATCCATCCGTCCACATGTCCGTCCGTCCTTCATCCATCCTTCATCTGTCCTTCATCCATCCGTCCATCCTTCATCCATCCGTCTGTCCTTCATCCATCCATCCACATGTCCATCTGTCCTTCATCCATCCATCCATCCTTTATCCATCCATCCGTCCATTCATCCATGTGTCCGTCCATCCTTCATCCATCCTTCATCCGTCCATCTGTCCTTCATCCATCCACGTGTCCGTCTGTCCTTCATCCATCCTTCATCCATCCGTCTGTCCTTCATCCATCCGTCCACATGTCCGTCCGTCCTTCATCCATCCTTCATCTGTCCTTCATCCATCCGTCCATCCTTCATCCATCCGTCTGTCCTTCATCCATCCATCCATCCTTTATCCATCCATCCGTCCATTCATCCATGTGTCCGTCCATCCTTCATCCATCCTTCATCCGTCCATCTGTCCTTCATCCATCCATCCACGTGTCCGTCCATCCTTCATCCATCCATCCGTCCTTCATCCGTCCATCTGTCCTTCATCCATCCATCCATTCATCCCCATATCCGTCTGTCCTTCATCCGTCCATCCATCCATCCATCCATCCACGTGTCCGTCTGTCCTTCATCCATCCATCCATCCGTCCGTCCATCCACCCACCTCTCCGGCCGTCCTTCACCCCTCCATCTTCCCACTCCCTCTGTCCGTCCGTCCCTCCCTGTCCCCAGACACACGTGTCCCCCGTGTCCCCTCCAGACGTCCCGTGCCCTGGCCCCTGCAGACAATTCATGGGTGTCCCTGTCCCCACGGGTGTCCTTGTCCCCATGCACATGTCCCACGGGTGTCCCTGTCCCCATGGATGTCCTTGTCCCCATGATGTCCTTGTCCCCAAGTACATGTCCCACGGGTGTCCTTGTCCCCATGGGTGTCCTTGTCCCCATGTACATGTCCCATGGGTGTCCCTGTCCCCATGGTGTCCCTGTCCCCGTGGGTGTCCCTGTCCCCAAGTACATGTCCCACGGGTGTCCTTGTCCCCATGGTGTCCCTGTCCCCATGGGTGTCCTTGTCCCCATGTACACGTCCCATGGTGTCCCTGTGCCCATGGGTGTCCCTGTCCCCATGGATGTCCTTGCTCCCATGCACACGTGTCCCTGTCCCCATGGGTGTCCTTGTCCCCATGCACATGTCCCATGGTGTCCTTGTCCCCATGGTGTCCTGTCCCCATGGATGTCCTTGTCCCCATGATGTCCTTGTCCCCAAGTACATGTCCCATGGATGTCCCTGTCCCCATGGGTGTCCTTGTCCCCATGGTGTCCCTGTCCCCATGTACACGTCCCATGGTGTCCCTGTGCCCATGTACATGTCCCATGGGTGTCCTTGTCCCCATGTACATGTCCCATGGTGTCCCTGTCCCCATGGGTGTCCTTGTCCCCATGTACACATGTCCCATGGGTGTCCCTGTCCCCACGGGTGTCCCTGTCCCCGTGGATGTCCCTGTCCCCATGCACATGTCCCATGGTGTCCCTGTCCCCACGCCCACCTCCCTCCCCACGTCCCTCTTTCCCCGTGCATGGATGTCCCCACGCGTGTCACATCCGTGTCCCTGTCCCCACGCAAGCGTGTCCCCTGGGTGTCCCCACGCACGTGTCCCTCTCCACGTCCCCCACCCGTCCCCACGCGCGCCCCTCTGCGTGTCCCCTGCGTGTCCCTGTCCCCACGCGCACGTCCTGGGGGTGTCCCTCTCCGTGTCCCTCACATGTCCCTTGCGTGTCCCTCTCCACATGTCCCCGTGCCCCACCATGTGTCCAGAGGTCCCCCACGTCCCAGTGTCCCCCAATGTCCCCCAGTGTCCCCCAATGTCCCCCCATATCCCCGTGTCCCTCAATGTCCCCCAAGTCCCCGTGTCCCCCCGTGTCCCCCGTGTCCCCAATGTCCCCAATGTCCCGTGTCCCCCCATGTCCCCCAGTCCCCTCATGTCCCCCCATATCCCCACGTCCTCAATGTCCCCCATGTCCCTGTGTCCCCTCATGTCCCCCGTGTCCCCGTGTCCCTCAATGTCCCCCATGTCCTCAATGTCCCCTCATGTCCCTGTGTCCCCTCATGTCCCCAATGTCCCCCAGTCCCCTCCACGTCCCCCCATGTCCCCCCATATCCCCATGTCCCTCAATGTCCCCCATGTCCCCATATCCCCCAATGTCCCCAATGTCCCCCGTGTCCCCAATGTCCCCCAGTCCCCTCCACATCCCCCCATATCCCCAATGTCCCCCCATATCCCAATGTCCCCCATGTCCCCAATGTCCCCCATGTCCCCCCATATCCCCATGTCCCCCAATGTCCCCCATGTCTTCAACGTCCCCCATGTCCCTGTGTCCCCCCATGTCCCCCATGTCCTCAATGTCCCCCATGTCCTCAATGTCCCCCAATGTGTCCCCAATGTCCCCGATGTCCCCCAGTGTCCCCCTATATCCCCATGTCCTCAATGTCCCCCAATGTGTCCCCATGTCCCCCCATGTCCCCATATCCCCCAATGTCCCCCATGTCCTCAGCGTCCCCATGTCCCCCAGTGTGTCCCCACGTCCCCCATGTCCCCCCATATCCCCAATGTCCCCCCATATCCCAATGTCCCCCATGTCCCCAATGTCCCCCATGTCCCCCCATATCCCCATATCCCCCAATGTCCCCCAAGTCCTCAGTGTCCCCATGTCCCCCAATGTGTCCCAATGTCCCCCCAATCCCCAATGTCCCCCCATATCCCAATGTCCTCCATGTCCTCAATGTCCCCTCATGTCCCTGTGTCCTCTCATGTCCCCAATGTCCCCCAGTCCCCTCCACGTCCCCCCATGTCCCCCCATATCCCCATGTCCCCCATGTCCCCAATGTCCCCCATGTCTTCAACGTCCCCCATGTCCCTGTGTCCCCTCACGTCCCCCAATGTCCCCACCATATCCCCATGTCCCCCAATGTCCCCCGTGTCCCCAATGTCCCCTCATGTTCCCCATGTCCCCCCATATCCCCATGTCCCCCAATGTCCCCCAAGTCTTCAACGTCCCCCATGTCCCTGTGTCCCCCCATGTCCTCAATGTCCCCCGTGTCCCCGATGTCCCCCAATGCCCCCCCATATCCCCATGTCCTCAATGTCCCCCAATGTCCCCTCATGTCCCCAATGTCCCCCCATATCCCCATGTCCTCAATGTCCCCATGTCCCCCAATGTGTCCCCATGTCCCCCCATATCCCCATGTCCCCCAATGTCCCCCATGTCCTCAGCGTCCCCATGTCCCCCAATGTGTCCCCACGTCCCCCATGTCCCCCCATATCCCCAATGTCCCCCATATCCCAATGTCCCCCATGTCCCCAATGTCCCCCATGTCCCTGTGTCCCCTCATGTCCCCCAATCTGTCCCCATGTCCCCCAATTTCCCCCCATATCCCCGTGTCCCCCAATATCCCCCACGTCCCCAACGTCCCCGTGTCCCCCCACATCCCCCCCCACGTCCCCACGTCCCCACACTCACCAGTGTCCCATGGTGCTGGTCGGTGCTGGTCGGTGCTGGTCAGTGCCGGCAGCGTGGCCGGAGCCATTTTATCCCCAGGGAGGGGACAGGGCTGGGAACAGGCCCGGGGGGGGGGGGACACGATGGGGACACCCCCCAGGTGGCACCTCCCAGGGCCCTGGGCGCTTCCGTCTCTACCCACACCGCCACTGGGGGGGACTGGGATGGACTGTGTCCCTGTGGGGGGACACTGGGGGGGACTGGGACATGTTGGGGGGGGGGGCTGGGACATGCTGGGGGGGACTGGGAAGGCTGGGAGGGACGCTGAGTGGGACTGGGATGTGTTGGGATGCATTGGAGGCGACTGGGGCAAACTGGGGGGGATTTGCAACACTGGGGGGAATATGGGGGGCACACTGGGGGGGGACTGGGACATGCTGGGGGGGGACTGGGAACACTGGGAGGGATGCTGAGTGGGACTGGGATGTATTGGGATGCATTGGAGGCGACTGGGGCAAACTGGGGGGGATTTGCAACACTGGGGGGGATATGGGGGCACACTGGGGGGGGACTGGGAACACTGGGAGGGATGCTGAGTGGGACTGGGATGTATTGGGAGGCACCGGGGCGGACTAGAACAAACTGGGGGGGATTTGCAACACTGGGGGGGACATGGGGGCACACTGGGAGGGGGACTGGGAACACTGGGAGGGACACTGAGTGGGACTGGGATGTATTGGGATGCATTGGAGGCGACTGGGGCAAACTGGGGGGGATTTGCAACACTGGGGGGGAATATGGGGGGCACACTGGGGGGGGACTGGGAACACTGGGAGGGACACTGAGTGGGACTGGGATGTATTGGGAGGCACTGGGGGGGACTAGAACAAACTGGGGGGGATTTGCAACACTGGGGGGGACATGGGGGCACACTGGGGGGGGGGACTGGGAACACTGGGAGGGACACTGAGTGGGACTGGGATGTATTGGGATGCATTGGAGGCGACTGGGGCAAACTGGGGGGATTTGCAACACTGGGGGGGATACTGGGGGGCACACTGCGGTGAGGACTGGGACATGCTGGGGGGGGACTGGGAACACTGGGAGGGACCCTGAGTGGGACTGGGATGTATTAGGAGGCACTGGGGGGACTGGGACAATTTGCAACACTGGGGGGGATATGGGGGGGGGACACTGGGGGGGACTGGGACATGCTGGGGGGGACTGGGAACACTGGGAGGGATGCTGAGTGGGACTGGGATGTATTGGGAGGCACCGGGGGGGACTAGAACAAACTGGGGGGGATTTGCAACACTGGGGGGGACATGGGGGCACACTGGGAGGGGGACTGGGAACACTGGGAGGGACACTGAGTGGGACTGGGATGTATTAGGAGGCACTGGGGGGACTGGGACACTTTGCAACACTGGGGGGGATACAGGGGGGGACTGGGACATGCTGGGGGGGACTGGGAACGCTGGGAGGGACACTGAGCAGGACTGGGATGTATTGGAGGCGACTGGGGCAAACTGGGGGGGCTTTGCAACACTGGGGGGGATACTGGGCGAGACAGTGTGGGGGACTGGCATGCACTGGGAGGAACTGGGTACACTGGGTGGGGCACACCGGACAGGATTGGGACAAACTGGAGGAGACTGGAAGGGCGGGACTGGGATGTACTGGGAAAGACTGGGGACACTGGGGAGGGGAGCCACGTGTCCAGCAGCATCTCCCTACCCCAACCTCCCCAGAGGTCTCCCCCCCCCCCCAAAAAAAGTGACCCAGGGATCCGGGTGCCCCCCCCCAGAGCACCCAAACATCTGGGTGCCCCCCCCAAGAGGACCCAGGGATCTGGGTGCCCCCCCCAGAGCACCCAAACATCTGGGTGCCCCCCCCAAGAGGACCCAGGGATCTGGGTGCCCCCCCCCAGAGCACCCAAACATCTGGGTGCCCCCCCCAAGAGCACCCAAGCATCCAGATGCCCCCCCCCAAGAGGACCCAGGGATCCAGGTGCCCCCCCCCGAGCACCCAAACATCTGGGTGCCCCCCCCAGGAGCACCCAAGCATCCAGATGCCCCCCCCCAAGAGGACCCAGGGATCTGGATGCCCCCCCCCAGAGCACCCAAACATCTGGGTGCCCCCCCCCAAGAGCACCCAAGCATCCAGATGCCCCCCCCAAGAGGACCCAGGGATCCGGGTGCCCCCCCCCGAGCACCCAAACATCTGGGTGCCCCCCCCCAAGAGCACCCAAGCATCCAGATGCCCCCCCCCAAGAGGACCCAGGTATCTAGGTCCCCCCCCAAGAGCACCCAAGCACCTGGGGGGGGGCACCCAAGAGCACCCAAGCATCCGGGTGCCCCCCCCAAGAGCACCCAGGGATCCGGGTGCCCCCCCCCCACCCCCCCCCCCGAGGGGACCCGGGCATCCGGGCCCGTGACGGGAAATATTGACTGAAACGGGTCAGGGGGGGCCAAGAACCGCCTGGGGCAGGACGGGGCTGGCAGAGCACCCAAATATCCGGGAAACACCCCATTCCCCCCCCCAGGGCACCCAGGCACCCAAGACCCCCCCCCCGTCCCCCCCCCCGGCACCCAAACTTCCCCGTAACGCCTTTCCCCGCTTTTGATTTTTCTCTGAATTTGGGTGATTTTTCTTGCAAACGGAACCCAGCCGCAGCTTCGCCCAGGGGGGTTTATTTTTTTTTTTGGGGGGGGGGGGCACCCATCAAATTTGGGGGTGGGGGGGGTGGGGGAAAAAAAAAAAAAAAAATCCCTTTTTTCGTATATGCTTCCGGTTTTGCTGTGATGACCTCAGCGCCGAGGCGTGGCGGCCCGGTTCCAGGCGGTTAAATGTCATTTTTTTGTGTTACTGGGGGGGGGGGGGAAAAAAAAATTAGATAAAAAATAGTTAATCCTCATTTTGGGGGATTTTTCCCCGTCTTTTGGGGATCTGTCCCTCTTTTGGGGGCTCTTTCTCCCTCTTTTGGGGCTCTTTCCCTCTTTTGGGGGGTTCTTTTCCTCTCTTTTGGGGGTCTTTTCCTTTTTTGGGGCTCTTTTCCTCTTTTGGGGGGCTCTTTCGCCTCTTTTGGGGCTCTTTCCTCTTTTTTCAGGCTTTTTCTCCCTTTTGGGGGGCTCTTTTCCTCCTTTTTGGGGCTCTTTCCCTCCTTTTGGGGGGCTCTTTTCCTCTTTTAGGGGGCTCTTTCCCCTCTTTTGGGGCTCTTTCCCTCTTTTGGGGGGCTCTTTCCCTTTTGGGGGGGCTCTTTTCCTCTTTTTGGGGGGTCTTTCCCTCTTTTCTGTGGCTCTTTCCCCCTCTTGGGGCTCTTTTCCTCTTTTTGGGGGTTCTTTCCCCTCTTTTGGGGGGCTCTTTCCCCTCTTTTGGGGCTCTTTCCTCTTTTTTCGGGCTTTTTCTCCCTCTTTTGGGGCTCTTTTCCTCCTTTTTGGGGCTCTTTCCCTCTTTTGGGGGGCTCTTTTCCTCTTTTGGGGGGCTCTTTCCCCTCTTTTGGGGCTCTTTCCCTCTTTTGGGGGGCTCTTTCCCTTTTTGGGGGGGCTCTTTTCCTCTTTTGGGGGGCTCTTTCCCTCTTTTGGGGGGCTCTTTCCCTTTTTGGGGGGGCTCTTTTCCTCTTTTTGGGGGGTCTTTCCCTCTTTTCTGCAGCTCTTTCCCCCTCTTGGGGCTCTTTTCCTCTTTTTGGGGGTTCTTTCCCCTCTTTGGGGGCTCTTTCCCTCTTTTGGGGGGCTCTTTCCTCTTTTTTCGGGCTTTTTCTCCCTCTTTTGGGGCTCTTTTCCTCCTTTTTGGGGCTCTTTCCCTCTTTTGGGGGGCTCTTTTCCTCTTTTGGGGGGCTTTTTCTCCCTGTTTTGGGGCTCTTTTCCCCTCTTTTGGCGCTTTTTCCCTCTTTTGGGGGGCTCTTTCCCTCTTTTTGGGGCTCTTTCTCCTTTTTTGGGGCTCTTCCCCCCCCTTTTTTCCTCTCCCATGATGACAGGATCCAACAATGAACCCATCGGTTCCTTGCAGACCATTTTGGGCCTGATTTGTGCGGAAAAAGGACTATTTTGGTTAATATGAAGGATGGTAGTTGGGAGGGGGTTCTCTTGTATGAAATTGGTGGAAAAAAACAGTGATTTTGGTTAAGATTAAGAAATAGGACAATATTTGAAGAGCTCTTGGTGACAGCGGGATGAAGACGGCAGCCGAAGGGGCTTCCCTTGCGTGAAACTGGTGGAAAAAAGTAATTTTGGGTTAATCCGAAAGAACGATGATGGTGAGATGAAGGACAACGCACGTGGGTGCTCTTCTTGCACGAAACTAGTGGAAAAAAGGATGATTTTGGTCAAAATGGAAAGAGGGGGCAAGGCACGGCCGTCTCTTGATGAAGACAACAAATGTGGGGGGTTTTTCTTGGATGAAATTGGTGGGGAAAAGGCAATTTTGGTTAAAACAAAGAGATGGGCCAATAGATGGAGACCTCATGATGACGGTGGGATGAAGGGTGGCACCTGGGGGGGCTTCTCTTGCATGAAACAGGTGGAAAAAAGGCAATTTTGGTTAATCTGAAGGGATGGGCTGATGGATGAAGATCTCTTGGTGACGGCGGGATGAAGGACAACGCTCCCCTTGGATTAATTCGGTGGGAAAAAAAGCAATTTTGGTTAATCTGAAGGGATGGGCTGATGGATGAAGATGTCTTGGTGACGGCGGGATGAAGGACAACGCTCCCCTTGGATTAATTCGGTGGGAAAAAAAGCAATTTTGGTTAATCTGAAGGGGTGGGCTGATGGATGAAGATCTCTTGGTGACGGCGGGATGAAGGACAACGCTCCCCTTGGATTAATTCGGTGGGAAAAAAAAGCAATTTTGGTTAATACAAAGGGATGGGACCAACTGGTGGACGTTTCTTCACGACGGTGGCACCAAGGCCCACAGGGACACAACCAACGACCGAGCTAGGACACGAAAGATGACAAATATCACCCAAGACCGATGTCGTCACCTCCTGGGGACACTCACGTGGCTGAAGTCGGGCGCTCTCCAGGCCTTGGCAACCGCCACCATATTCGCCACCAATTTCCCGTCGGGCCCTCGGAGGTCGTTGGCCGCGTTCCCGTCGTAGTTACCGCAGATCCCGCAGAGGTGTTTGCTCAGCTCCTGGGCCACCTTCACCGTCACCTCCCCGGCAGGACTGAGGCCGATGGTGAATTCGGGATCTTGGATGATCCAGATGCTGCCTCGGCTCTCCGTGACGGTCAACGTGCCGGAGACCTTCACAGGGAGGGTGGCCGGGACCCCTTTGACCTGGAGAAGATGCCGATAGGGAGAACATGGCTCCATGCGACCCAACGTTGACATAAACGTCAATTGGGGTGAAAAAGCCGGGAAACAGGTCATCGCTCCACCGCCACCGATCTTCTCCAGAGCGGTGGGGCCCAAAATGGGGTGAAATCCCTCCATTTTAGGTACGGAGAGATGGTGCCAAGCGCCCTGGGAAGGGGGGTATGTGGGATGGAGATAGTGAAGGTTGATCTCGTGGGGTTCGTTCCTGCTGGGGGGCGGGGGGTGGGAGGTGGGGTGGGGGGCTCGGAGACCGGGGTTCCCTCCGTGGGGCTGGGAGAAGGGTCTGGGGTGAAGGAGGGCACCCACGGGTGCTTTTTTTCCATTAAATTACTGGGGAAAAAAGGCAATTTGGGTCAATATAAAGAGCCGAGCAGACGCACGGACGTCTCTTGATGATGGTGGGATGGCGGACAACACCCACGGGTGCCCCACTCGCACGAAACTGCTGGGAAAAAGGTTGTTGGGGTCAAAATGAAGGAGAGGGTCAACGCGTGGCCACCTCGTGATGATGGTGGCATGAAGAGCAGCACACGGGGGTGCTTCCTTGGCGAGAAATTGGGGGGGGGGAGGCAATTTTTGGGTCAAAACGAAGGGATGGTCAACGCGGGGACAGCTGGTGATGATGTTGGGATGAAGGACGGCACCTGCATGGCCTTATCGTGCATTAAAGTGGTGGGAAAAAGGGCAATTTTAATCAAAACAAAGGGTTGGGCAGTTGCACGGAGATTTCGAGATGACGGCAGGATGAAGGACGACACGTGAGGGCTTCCCTCGCGTGAAACGGGTGGAAAAAGAGCAGTTTGGGTCAAAACGAAGGGATGGGCCAACGCGGGGACATCTGATGACGGTGGGATGGAGGACAGCCCATGGAGGTGCTTCCCTTGCACGACAGCGATGGCTATTGGTGGAAAAACCGCGGATTTTGGCTACAATTAAGGGCAAGGCGGGACTTTTCGGGTGGCAGCGGCGTGGGGACAACCTACCCAGACCTTCTTGTCCCTCTTGACGGTGAGGAAAGCCTGAGGGCTGAAGAGGTGAAGGGCCACCACGGCCGGTCGGTCCCTGTCCTCCCCAACGTCAGCCAAGAGCCGGAACCACGTAGGGCGGCGAGAATCACACGGGGAGACCATCACGTAGACGCCGGGGGCTGTGGCGGTGCCGGTCGCTCCGTCGAAGGAGACGAAACGGGCGGCGGGGGCCAAGGTGCATCGCCCCGGTTGCTCCACGCAACCTCGGACACCATCTTTGAGGCCGCAGGTTTGGCCGAAGGGGCAGCCGGCCGGTTGGCATTGCATGCCGCCCGCAGCCCGGCAAGTGCAGCTCTGGCTGCAGTCGGCGGAGAGGACGGTCTCGGTGATCTGCAAGACGGGAGGGTCAATAAAAATACGGCGTTCGATGGGTTTTCCCCTTGGGAAGATTGGAAAAACGGGGCAGGGGGGGGAATGCGGCGTGCAAGCGGTTTTCTCCCTGCAAGGGTTGCAGAAGGCAAAGAAAGGCGGCGCGCAAGCCGTGTCGTCCTTGCGACGAGCGCAAAGGTGCAGAGGAATGCGGCGTGCAACTGGGTTTTCCCTCGCAAGGATTGGGAAAAGAAAAGCACGGCTGCACGCAGGAGGTTTCCCCTTGCAGCGGTTGCAAGAAGGAAAAAAAAAAAAAAAAAGTTGCATGCGACGGGTGTCTTGCGGAGTTGGAGACATGCGTGGGACACGCAAGGCCGCAATGCTCCCCTTGCAAGGGTGCAACGCTCTCCTTGTGAGGGTGCAAGCACCCATGGGGTGTGCAAGGGCGCAACGCTCCCCTTGCAAGGGTGCAACGCTCTCCTGGCAAGGGTGCAAGCACCCATGGAGTGTGCAAGGGTGCAACGCTCTCCCTGCAAGGCTGCAACGCTCCCCTTGCAAGGGTGCAAGCACCCATGGGGTGCGCAAGGCTGCAACGCTCCCCTTGCAAGGGTGCAACACTCTCCTTGTGAGGGTGCAAGCACCCATGGGGTGTGCAAGGGCACAATGCTCCCCTTGCAAGGGTGCAACGCTCTCCTTGCAAGGGTGCAACGCTCTCCTTGCAAGGGTGCAAGCACCCATGGGGTGTGCAAGGGTGCAACACTCCCCTTGCAAGGATGCAACACTCCCCTTGCGAGGGTGCAATCACCCATGGAGTGTGCAAGGGTGCAATGCTCTCCCTGCAAGGGCGCAACGCTCCCCTTGGAAGGGTGCAACACTCTCCTTGCAAGGGTGCAGGCACCGATGGGGTGTGCAAGGGTGCAACGCTCTCCTTGCAGGGGTGCAAGCACCCATGGAGTGTGCAAGGGTGCAACGCTCCCCTTGTGAGGGTGCAACACTCACCTTGCAAGGGTGCAACGCTCCCCTTGCGAGGGTGCAAGCACCCATGGAGTGTGCAAGGGTGCAACGCTCCCCTTGCAAGGGTGCAAGCACCCATGGGGTGCGCAAGGCTGCAACGCTCCCCTTGCAAGGGTGCAACACTCCCCTTGCGAGGGTGCAATCACCCATGGAGTGTGCAAGGGTGCAACGCTCTCCTTGCAGGGGTGCAAGCACCCATGGAGTGTGCAAGGGTGCAACGCTCCCCTTGTGAGGGTGCAACACTCACCTTGCAAGGGTGCAACACTCTCCTTGCAAGGGTGCAAGCACCCATGGGGTGTGCAAGCGTGCAACGCTCCCCTTGGAAGGGTGCAACGCTCTCCTTGCAAGGGTGCAAGCACCCATGGAGTGTGCAAGGGCGCAACGCTCCCCTTGCAAGGGTGCAACGCTCTCCTTGCAAGGGTGCAAGCACCCATGGGGTGTGCAAGGATGCAACGCTCCCCTTGCAGGGGTGCAAGCACCCATGGAGTGTGCAAGGGTGCAATGCTCTCCCTGCAAGGGTGCAACGCTCCCCTTGCAAGGGTGCAAGCACCCATGGGATGCGCAAGGGCGCAACGCTCCTCTTGCAAGGGCGCAAGCCTCCCCGGCAGCACCCACCTCGAAGTAGCGGCCGCGGTACAGGCACCCGCAGGAATCTGCGGGGACGCACTCGTCCCCGTTGAAGAAGAAGCCCTCGTTGCACTGGCAGCCCTCGAAGCATTTCTGGGTGCACTGGGTGCTGGCCGAGATGCTGGTGCAGGTGTGGTCGCAGCTGCGGGTGCAGAGCTCGTAGTGGCTGTTGGGAGGGCAGGAGAGGGCTGGGAGGGGGGAAAAGCAAAAAGAAAAGCGACGACTTTACTCTTTGCGATTTCTTTTCTCCTTTTCCAAGGAAAAAAAAAAAAAAACAAACTACTTTGCAGCAGTCGTTGCAAAAGTAAATATTGCACAAAGGCGGGTGCTGCACGTAAACCACTTCCCCCAGCAAAAAAATCACCCCCCCCTCCCTGAACCGGTGCAGCTGGCTTTCCTCTTGCAAAAAAACCCTCCAAAATAAAACCAAATTCAGCATGCAACCGCCTTCCCCCCTTGCCAAAATCTGCAGAACTAAACAACCGCTGCGTGCAACTCTTCCCCTCGCAGAAATTTAAAAATCGCTGCGTGCAACTCCTTTCCCCTTGCAAAATAAAGCCGCCGCAGCCTGCAACCGCTTTTCTTGCTGCAGGCTTTGCAGAACGAAGAGCAGCTGCGTGCAACTGCTTCCCCCTTGCAGAAATGCAAACCCTGGTGCATGCAACCGCTTTCCTTCTTGCAACCTTTGCAAAACCAGAGAGCAGGTGCATGCAACCGCCGCACTCTTGCAGAGATGCAAACCCTGGTGCATGCAACCACTTCCCTCCTTGCCGAAATGCAAACCCTGGTGCATGCAACCGCTTTCCTTCTTGCAACCTTTGCAAAACCAGAGAGCAGGTGCATGCAACCGCTGCACTTTTGCAGAAACGCAAACCTTCGTGCACGCAACCACTTTCCTTCTTGCAACCTTTGCAAAACTACAGAGCAGATGAGTGTAACTGCTGCACTTTTGCAGAAATGAAACCCTGGTGCATGCAACTGCTCTCCTTCTTGCAACCTTTGCAAAACCAGAGAGCAGGTGCATGCAACCGCTGCACTTTTGCAGAAACGCAAACCCTGGTGCACGCAACCGCTTTCCTTCTTGCAACCTTTGCAAAACTAGCAAGCAGGTGCACGCAACCGCTGCACTCTTGCAGAAATGCAAACCCTGGTGCATGCAACCACTTCCCTCCTTGCAGAAATGAAACCCTGGTGCATGCAACCACTTTCCTTCTTGCAACCTTTGCAAAACTAGCAAGCAGGTGCACGCAACTGCTGCACTCTTGCAGAAATGCAAACCCTGGTGCATTCAACCGCTTTCCTTCTTGAAACCTTTGCAAAACTAGCAAGGAGGTGCATGCAACCGCTGCACTTTTGCAGAAACGCAAACCTTTGTGCACGCAACCGCTTTCCTTCTTGCAACCTTTGCAAAACTACAGAGCAGATGAGTGTAACTGCTGCACTTTTGCAGAAATGAAACCCTCGTGCATTCAACCCCTTTCCTTCTTGCAACCTTTGCAAAACTAGCAAGCAGGTGCATGCAACCGCTGCACTTTTGCAGAAACGCAAACCCTGGTGCACGCAACTGCTTTCCTTCTTGCAACCTTTGCAAAACTAGCAAGCAGGTGCACGCAACTGCTGCACTCTTGCAGAAACGCAAACCTTCGTGCACGCAACCGCTTTCCTTCTTGCAACCTTTGCAAAACTACAGAGCAGATGAGTGCAACCGCTGCGCTCTTGCAGAAACGCTACTGCGGGCGACCTCTTTCCTTCTCGCCACCTTTGCAAATCAACACCCGCCGCGTGCAACCGCTCCCTCCCTCGCAGAAACCCGCGCCGGCCGCGCGCAGCACCCCTTCTCCCCCCCACCCCGACCCCAGCACCCATCGTTTGGCGACTCACGGCAGTTGGCAGCCGTCCGCCACTCTTGCAGCTGCCCGCCGGCGGCTTGGCACGCCGCGGCGTAGGCTTGCAAGCTGCGACACAGCGCTCCTGCGCCCAAGCGACCGCACCGCTCTCGCGTGCACCCAGCCACGTGCTCTTGGGGGGCCACCACCCCGTGGCACCCAGCGAAAGGTCCCGTCTTCTCCGCCAGCACCCCGCAAGGTCCCGGATCGGTGGAAGGGCAGGTGGGAGGGGGGGTCCCGTGGGTGCAGGAGGGGGTGAGGGTGCCCCAAGCGGCACCCAGCTCCTGGGGGGCGGCGGGTTCGTCGTCGGCGTCGCCGTCGAAGTTGCCGCAAAGACCCTCGGTGCGGCGGCGGTAGGTGTCGGGGAGGGTGAGCAGCGCGTAGGAGTCGCCGTCGTAGAGGAATTTGGGACCGCCCGGCACCCGCAGCACCCGGTGGGTGCCCTCCTGGGACACCGTGACCGTCCCCCCGGGCAGCGTCAGGGGCAGGAGGTGCCGCTCGCCGTCCACCTGCGGGGAAGGAAAAGCAAAAAAAAAGCAAAGCAAAGCAAAGGTGAGCAAGGCGGGGTGCGCATCCCCCAAAGCGGAGTTGGCGGCCCAAAAGAGGGATTGAGCCCCAAAATAGGGATTGCAACCCGAAATAGGGATTGCAACAGAAAATGGGGATTGCAACCCGAAATGGGGATTGCAACACGAAACAGGGCTTGCACCCCAAATTAGGGATTGCAATTCAAAATAGGGATTGCAACCCAAAATAGGGATTGCAACACAAAATAGGGATTGCACCCCAAAATAGGGATTGCAATTCAAAATAGGGATTGCAACCCAAAATAGGGATTGCACCCCAAAATAGGGATTGCAATACGAAACAGGGCTTGCAACCCAAAATAGGGATTGCACCCCAAAACAGGGATTGCAACACAAAATAGGGATTGCAACCCAAAATAAGGATTACAACACGAAACAGGGCTTGCAACCCAAAATAGGGATTGCACCCCAAAACAGGGCTTGCAACTCAAAATGGGGATTGCACCCCAAAATAGGGATTGCACCATGAAATAGGGATTGCACCCCAAAACGGGGCTTGCACCCCAAAATAGGGATTGCACCCCAAAATAGGGATTGCAACCCAAAGTGGAGTTTGCACCCCAAAATGGGGATTGCAACACGAATCAGGGCTTGCAACCCAAAATAGGGATTGCACCCCAAAATAGGGATTGTAACCCAAAATAAGGATTGCATCCCAAAATAGGGATTGCAACCCAAAATAGGGATTGCACCCCAAAATAGGGATTGCAACCGAAAATAGAGATTGCAATCCAAAATAGGGATTGCACCACAAAATAGGAATTGCAGCCAAAAATAGGGATTGCAGCTCAAAATAGGAATTGCAAAACGAAACAGGGCTTGCAACTCAAAACAGGGCTTGCCACCCAAAATAGGGATTGCACCCCAAAATAGGGATTGCAACACGAAACAGGGCTTGCAACGCAAAATAGGGATTGCACCCCAAAACAGGGCTTGCACCCCAAAATAGGGATTGCACCCCAAAATAGGGATTGTAACCCAAAATAAGGATTGCATCCCAAAATAGGGATTGCACCCCGAAAAAGGGATTGCACCACGAAAAAGGGATTGCACAACAAAACGGGGCTTGCAACCCAAATAGGGATTGCACCCCAAAATAGGGATTGCAACACGAAACAGGGCTTGCAACGCAAAATAGGGATTGCACCCCAAAACAGGGCTTGCACCCCAAAATAGGGATTGCACCCCAAAATAGGGATTGTAACCCAAAATAAGGATTGCATCCCAAAATAGGGATTGCACCCCAAAATAGGGATTGCAACCCAAAATAGGGATTGCACCTCAAAATAGGGCTTACAACCCAAAATAGGGATTGCACCCCAAAATAGGGATTGCAATTCAAAATAGGGATTGCACCCCAAAACAGGGCTTGCAACCCCAAAACAGGGATTGCAACTCAAATAGGGCTTGGAACGCAAAATAGGGATTGCACCCCAAAATAGGGATTGCACCCCAAAATAGGAATTGAGCCCCAAAATAGGGCTTGCAACCCAAAGTAGGGCTTGCACCCCAGAATAGGGCTTGCACCCCGAAACAGGGCTTGCAACCCGCAGCAGTTTTTGCCCCCCGAAGCATCTCTGACACCCCAAAACCCCCCGACTCACCGCCACCTCCCACTTGGTGCCCCTGCTCATGCTGACGGTGACTCCGCGCACGGTGACCGCCAGCCGGCGGATCAACGTCGCTCCTTCCTTCCCGCTCTCCTTCTCCACCTCCACCGTGAACGGCACCAGCGGACGCTCGGGATCGGCATCCTCGGCCGTCGCCAACGTGTAGGTGCAGGTGCCGGCGAAACGCAGCAGTCGCCCGTCGAAAGTTCTGTACGAAACGGCACCCAGCACCTCGCAGCGCCCGCACGCCTCGGGGTAACAACCCCGCACCCCGTCCCGCACCGTGCACGCTTCGCCCGCGGCGCAACCCGCCGGCCGGCACTCCACCGTCCCGGTTTTTTGGCAAACGCAACGCTCGCTGCAACGAGGGCAGGCGAAAAATTCGTCGCCCGTTTTGTAGTAGCGCCCTTCGTGCAAGCAACCGCACTGGGCCAAGGGGACGCAACGGTCGCCGCTCAGGAGGAAACCTTCGTTGCAGAAGCAGCCTTCGGCGCAGAACTTGGCTTCTTTGCATTCTTCCGCTTCCGTCTGGCCGCGGCACGTGGCCGGGCAGGCTGCGCCGCAGAGTTCGTAGTGTTGGTTCGGGGGGCAGGTGGGGCCTGTGGGAGGGGTGGGTGGGAAATCAGCAGGGCTGGTGTTTGCAGAGCTCCAAAACCTTTGGGCACGGAAGCCCTAAAGCCCCTCGTGCAAAATAGAAAGCCTCCGTGCATGCAAACCCTTCATCCAAACCCGGCTTTTTGCTTGCAAGCCCCAAATGATTCATGCAGGCAAGACGCAAAAAACTCCGTGCAAACCAGACAGCCTTCATGCATGCAAACCCAACCGCCTTCGTGCGTGCGACCCCAAACCCTTTGCACAAGGAAAAAAGCATCAGGTGACCCCAAACTCCTTTGCACAAGCAAAAAAGTGTCGGGCAAACGCAACCGCCTTCGTGCGTGCGACCCCAAACCCTTAGTGCAAGCAAAAAAGCGTTGGGCAAAACCAACCGCCTTCGTGCGTGCGACCCCCAGCACCTTTGCACAAGGAAAAAGGTGTTGGACGACCCCAAGCTCCTTTGCACAAGCAAAAAAGCGTCGGGCAAACCCAACCGCCTTCATGCGTGCGACCCCCAGCACCTTTGCACAAGGAAAAAAGCCTTGGACGACCCCAAGCTCCTTTGCACAAGCAAAAAAGCATCAGACAAACCCAACCGCCTTCGTGCGTGGGACCCCAAGCACCTTTGCACAAGGAAAAAAGTGTCGGGCAAACGCAACCGCCTTCGTGCGTGCGACCCCAAGCACCTTTGCACAAGGAAAAAAGCGTTGGGCAAACCCAACCACCTTCGTGCGTGCGACCCCAAACTCTTTGTGCAAGCAAAAAAGCGTTGGGCAAACCCAACCATCTTCGCGCGTGCGACCCCAAGCACCTTTGCACAAGGAAAAAGGCGCTGGATGACCCTCAGCTCCTTTGCACAAGCAAAAAAGTGTTGGGCAAACTCAACCGCCTTCGTGCATGTGACCCCAAGCAATTTTGCACAAGGAAAAAAGCGTTGGACGACCCCCAGCTCCTTTGCGCAAGCAAAAAAGCATCGGACAAACCCAACCGCCTTCATGCGTGCGACCCCAAACCCTTAGTGCAAGCAAAAAAGCGTCGGGCAAACCCAACCGCCTTCGTGCATGCAACCCCAAGCACCTTTGCACAAGGAAAAAAGTGTTGGACGACCCCAAGCTCCTTCGCGCAAGCAAAAAAGCATCAAGCAAACCCAACCGCCTTCACGCATGCGACCCCAGGCACTTTTGTGCGTGCAACCCCCAGGAGATCCCCCCTGCCCCGAGCCCCACGTACTGCAGAAGGCGGCAGTGCGCCACGGCTTGATGCGGATGCCCTGGCTCTGGCAGGCGGTGACGTAGGCGCTGATGGAGCTGCAGACGGTTTCCTGATGCCCCTTGTAGAGGCAAGTGTCGAAGAGACAATCGTCAAAGTAGGGAGCCGGGTCGATGGCGCTGTGGCAGGCGCCGAAGGGTCCGTCCTTCTTAATCAGGAACCCGCAGTGTTTGTTGCCCCGGTAGGCGCGTTTCTCCGCTTCGGTGCAAAATTTGCAATCCTTGGTGCAACCGGCCCAGCAACCGGGGACGTCGGCCACTTTCCAGGAGTCGGCAAATTGGATTTCGTCCGTAGCCGGCCGCCCGTTGGCCAAAGTGAAGTCGTCCTCGGGGTCGCCATTGGCGTTGCCGCAGAGGCCGCAGACGGCCTCCGAGTAGGTGTTGGGGAGGATGACCCTGGCGTAGCTGTACCAGTCGAAGGTGACGATGACGTCAAAGTCGGTTTTGATGAAGCCGTGGAAGCCACTGAGGTAGACGTGGAGCTTGTTGCCGTGGCTGAAGGGCAGATCCACCAGGATCCCGTTGACCTGGAAGGGCAACATGGGTTGCATAACGCCATGCAAAAACTTTGAAGCCCGCCAAGACACCACGCAATGACTTTGGAGCCCACCAAGACACCACGCAACGACTTTGAAGCCCACCACGACACCACGCAACGACTTTGAAGCCCACCAAAACACCACGCAATGAGCTTGCAACTCAACGGTATGCCATACAACCTTGAAATCCACCCAGGTGCCAAGCAATGACCTTGCAAACCAAGCAGGCTTCATGCAATGAGCTTGCAGCCCACCTGAACACCACACAACAAGCTTGCAACCCCCCCAGACTCCATGCAATGAGTTTGCAACCCAACCAAATGTCATGCAAGGAGCCTGCAACTCAACCAAATGTGATGCAAGGACCTTGCAACTGATCCAAATGTCACGCAAGGACCCTGCAACCCAACCAAATGTCACGCAAGAACCTTGCAACCCATCCAAATATCACATAAGGACCCCGCAACCCAACCAAATGTCACACAAGCAGCCTGCAACCGATCCAAATGTCATGCAAGGACCTTGCAACCCATCCGAATATCATGCAAGGACCTTGCAACCCATCCAAATGTCACGCAAGGACCCTGCAACCCAACCAAATGTCATGCAAGGAGCCTGCAACTCAACCAAATGTGATGCAAGGACCTTGCAACTGATCCAAATGTCATGCAAGAGCCCTGCAACCCATGCAAATGTCATGCAAGGAGCCTGCAACCCAACCAAATGTCACGCGAGGAGCCTGCAACCCATCCAAATGTCACGCAAGGACCTTGCAACCCCAACCAAATATCATGCAAGGACCTTGCAACCCATCCAAATATCACGCAAGGACCTTGGAACCCAACCAAATGTCACGCAAGGACCCTGCAACCCAACCAAATATCATGCAAGGACCTTGCAACCCATCCAAATGTCACGCAAGGACCCTTCAACCCAGCCAAATGTCACGCAAAGACCCTGCAACCCATCCGAATATCACGCAAGGACCTTGCAACCCAACCAAATGTCACGCAAGGACCCTGCAACCGATCCAAATGTCACGCAAAGACCCTGCAACCCATGCAAATGTCACGCAAGGACCTTGCAACCCAACCAAATGTCACACGAGGACCTTGCAACCCATCCAAATGTCACGCGAGGAGCCTGCAACCCAACCAAATGTCACGCGAGGACCTTGCAACCCACGCAAATGCCACGCAATGAGTTTGCAACCCAACGGGACACCATCCCTCAACCTCGCAACCAAACCCACCGTCACGCGATGAGCTCGCGACCCCCCTAAACACCACACGAGGACCTTGCAGCCCACCCAGATGCCACGCGATGACCTTGGAACTCACCGGCGCCTCGTTCTCCCCTACCTTGAGCTTCTTGGGGTGCGCCTGGCTGAGGCTGAGGGTCATGTTGTAGACCGTCAAGGTGACCTCCTTGGTGTAGGAGACCACGCGGCTGCCCCGGTTGTTATTCTCCACGGTGACGGTGAAGGGGACGAGGGTGGGGTCGTCAGAGCAGAGGCCGGCCAACCGGTAGACGCAGGTGCCCATGAAATCATAGCGGCGCCCGTCGAAGGTGGTGTAATGGGGGTCGCCGGTGGCCACGCAGACGGAGCGGCTCTTGGCCACGCACTGCCGCACGCCCTTCACCACGGCACACCTCTCGCCCGACTTGCAACCGGCTTCCTTGCACACCACCATGCCCAAATCGGCGTCACACCTGCACCGAGACTTGCAGGTCTCGTCGGCCCAAAACTCTTCGCCGGGACGGTAGTAACGACCGTCGTGGGTGCAGCCGCAGCTGGCCACCGCCACGCATTGGCCGCCGCTGAGGACGTAGCCCTCGTTGCAGGCGCAGGTTTCCACGCAGGGTTGGCTGCAAGTGGCGGGCGCGTCCTGGTTGGCGCACGTGGCCGGGCAGGCGTTGCCACAGGCTTCATAGTGGCTGTTTTTGGGGCAGGGTAACGCTGCGGGGGGGGAGGAAATGGAGCAATCAGAGGCGGGGACGATGCAGCAGCATCACGTGGGTATTGCAGAGAGTTCATGCGACGAGCGCTTCGCACGCAACGTGCCGGGGACGGACGTCGCGCCGCGCGGACGCACCGAGCGCTTCGCGTGCAACGTGCCGGGGACGGACGTCGCGCCGCGCGGACGCACCGAGCGCTTCGCGTGCAACGTCCCGGGGACGGATATTGCGCCGTGTGAATGTGCCGTGCACGTTGCATGCAATATCCCGGGGATGGATGTCGCACCGTGCTTTTGCGGAGAGCGCCTTGCATGCAACGTCCCGCCTAGATTTGACACCAAGCAAATGCGCTGAGCGCTTGCATGCACCATCCCGGGGTGGATGTCCCCCTGTGCTCATGCACAGAGTGATTTGCATGGATATTTGCATGGATTCAAGGCTGGATAACCTCTTGTGTGAATGCACCGAGTGTTTTGCATGCAACGTAGCCAGGTGTGGATATTCACCCCTGCAAATGAATCAAGTATTTTGCATGCAACGTGGCCAGGCCTGGATATTGCGCCATATAAATGCATCAAGCCCTTTGCGTGCAACATTCCGGGGGGGTGGATATCGCACCGTGTTAATGCACCGAGTACTTTGCGTGCAACATCCCGGGGCTGGATACCACCCCCGTGCAAATGCATCGATTATTTTGCATGCAACATCCCGGAGCTGGATATTCCCCCTGTGCAAATAACGCCGAGTGCTTTGCATGCATCATCCCCTGCAAGACATTCCCCTTCTTTGCAAAACCACATCGAGCGAGGAGGAAGCCCGTTGCTTACGGCAGCCCGACGGCGTCCTCCAGTCATGCACGACGGCTCCGTGCT
Organism: Harpia harpyja; assembly: GCF_026419915.1. Taxonomy (NCBI): domain Eukaryota; kingdom Metazoa; phylum Chordata; class Aves; order Accipitriformes; family Accipitridae; genus Harpia; species Harpia harpyja. The sequence continues at coordinate 83,535 of NW_026293223.1, read as the reverse complement.
TCTTGCAGGTGGACGCATAAGCCTCCAGCACCTGGCAGAGGATTTTTTTTGCCCCGTTGCTCATGCACACGTCGTAGAGGCAGTTGCGGTAGAACTCCCGGGGCTTGACGACGTTGTGACAAGCCTTGAAGGGCCCCTGGAAGCTTTTTTTGATGAGACCGCAGTACTGGTTGCCCCCGTACAGCTCTTTTTTCTCCTCCTCGCACACCGGGCAGGTGCCTTCGCAATAATCCCAACAAAACGGGTCGTCGTCGTCGAGGACTTTCCAGCCTCCGGCCCAGGCCACCAAGGCGTTGAGGTCGCTGCCGCTCTCGGGGACGTCGTCCTCGGGCTTGAGGTTGAAATTGCCGCAGAGACCGCAAGTGTGTTTGTAGTAGCTGCTGGGGAGGTCGAGAAGCAGATGCCAGTTCCAGTCGTACGTTACCCGGAGCCCAAAATCTGTCTCCAGCACGGCTCTGAGCCCGCTCTGGAAGACCTGCACCTTGCCATCTTCCAGGCTTACCGGGAGCAGCGTCACCACGCCGTTCACCTGCGGGTGGGGGGAACCAGACGTCAACGCGGCTCACGCACCGGCGGGGGCTTGGGGGGGGTTGCAACCGCCTCGCTGCGGCATGCGATTGCCCCGCCGCGGCGCGCAACCACCCGCTGCAGCGAGCGAACGCCCGCCGCGAGGTCCGTGGCCTCCTGGCAAGATCCAAAACTTGGAGCCGACCTCGTCAGGGGCTGCCGAGATGCTCTGTGCCCCCAAAATCCTCCAGTTTCAGGACATCGCTGCCTTCGTCGGGCTTCGCTTTTGCCTCACCCGACTCGCAGGCGCCGGCTGCCACCGCAAACCTCCCGGGGGGGGGGGCGTTCCACCCGCTTTGAGGTTTCTTGGAGAGCTACTGCAGCCACTTTTGGTGGTTTTGGCTTCCCCAAGGGGCAGAAAACCAGCTCAGGTCGCCCCATGCGAGGCAGCGTATTCCCGGCATAGCCCAACATTCCAAAAACCCACGTTGCGGTTTGATCAATTTAGCCAAAAAGAACGGTGGCTCTGACGGAGCAGGAAAGGGGGTTGAACGCGGTGGAGGAGATGGACGGAAAAGGAGGTGGGGAAGCGATGGATGAAAAAAGAGGTGGGGAAAAGCCAATTTCCCCTCCATTTTAGGCCAACTCACCCTGACTTTGCCCACTTCCCTCAGGTGGATGGAGACGTGTTGGCCGTAGACCTTGACGTTGGCCAAGCTCACGTAGGAGATAGATTTCACCCCACCACGGATGTCGTTCTTGCCTTCCACCTTGAAGGGCACCAGTCCGGTGTCGTTCCCGCAGGATTCGGCTATGGTGTAGGTGCAAGTGCCTTGGAAGTCGAAATCGAGCCCGTCGAAGGTGTGGTAGTGGGGGTCCCCCCAAGCCCAGCAGCTGGCAACCAGGGCTGGGACGCACTTGGCTTGGCCACCCTTCAACTTGCACCTCTCCTTGGGCCGGCACCGAAGGGCTTTGCAGGGGTCTGGAAGGAGAAGAAACCATGGGAGAAGTCCCGGTGAGGAGGACATCCCACGTCACCATGCAAACCAAGCGTCTTCACCAGTGTTGAGGTCCCACCAAGCGTCCTCTGCCCCCCCCTTGGGCTTTGGCAGGAGATTGGCACCTCCGAGATGTAAATCAGAGCACAACGATCCATCGCCAAACCCAAATTTCCCCTTTTCAGTTGTCTTTTCCGCCCCCCGTTCGTGGAAAAAAGCGTCGAGATTGGGTTCATCCTCACCCAAGATTGCACCCATCCTTCAAGAGCAAGGTGAGTGGTTAAAACAGGACACGGGAGCGAACACAAAGCCAAGGGGTGGCTTTTCTGAAGCATTTTGCGCCTCCAAAATTCTCCCATCGCATCCCTGACCCTCTTAGGGTGGGAGACGGGCTCTGTAGCCTCCGTCTCCCCTTGCTGTAAGGTTTGCACCTCACCCTGCACCTCTAAATTAAACATCCAGACCGGCCCCAGGATCTACTCCGGCTCGAAGATCCGCCCCCCCCTTTTTTTTTTTAACTCAAGCAACTCCATTTTTCCTTACTTTGATTGATGCAACCCAAGATCCCATCCCGGATTTCACAGGTTTCATCATCGGTGCAGCTGTGGCTGCTGCAAGTCAAGCCCTTGCCGGGGACACACGTGCAACGCTGCTGGCAGTTATCCTTCAAGACCGACTCGTGGGGCTGCAGGGCGAGAGGTTGCAAAGCGTCATGATTAGAAAAGCAAACTGCGTTACACAGAAATGCATAAAAATATGCAGAAGGGGGGAAAAAAATAATATCTTGAGGTCTACCGGCGAGAATAAGCAGCTTTGCGAAATGCAGAATTGCTGAGGAATTGATCCCTTTTGTTGCAAGAAAAAAAATTCAGGGGAAAAAAAAATCCCTTTGCCCTGTTCCACCTCCTCTGAAGGAAAAATATATTATTATTTAGCGCCTTCAGGTGTGGAAAGCATTGCTACTCTCTGGGCATCCACATCTGTGCTAGCACCTTTATGCCAAGTGATAAAAGAGCTGGAAATGCCCCAATTTTCTTCACGTGAAACCACAGAATCGCTTGGCAGATGGAAGATTTTGAGGGTTGGTGTTTTTTTTTTTTTTTCCTGCAAGGTGCTTTGGGCCGTGCGCACATCGCCTTTGGAGCAACGTGCTGCAACGCAGGCGGGAGGAAAATGTTAAAAAAAAATCCCCCGCCCCCCCCCCCCCCAAACTCGGGACTATTACTACCTTATAATATTTCCCATCCACAAAGCATCCACATTTGTCCTCGGGAACGCAGCCGTGCCCATCAAAGATGAACCCTTTATTGCAGTGGCAGCCTTCGACACAGGTTTTGGGGCATTTAGAAGAATCCACGAGCCCCGTGCAACTGTTGACGCAGAGGTTGGTGCAGAGGGAGTAGTTGCTGTTGGCCGGGCAGCTGAGGGCTAGAAGGAGAAGGATGATCGTCCCAAGATTGACCGTTGGGTGGAAGAGCAGGGGGGACGCACCCCAAGGAGATGGCAGAGCCCCAGCGCTGGTGAAAACGCAACCCGTTGGCGCTTGGCGTTGGGGACAAGTGGGAAAAGCCAACACGAGCACGACCGAAGTGAATTTTTCTTGGCTTTTCCCGTTTGCCCCCGGCGTCAATGAAAGTTCACCCCCGTTGGCGCTTGCGTTGGCTTTGCACCCCATACCAACAAAAAAATGCGCCGGTTTGGTGCTTCTGTTGGCTTTTCCCACTTGCCCAAAATGCCGATGAAAATCCACCCGGTTGGCCCTTACGTTGGTTTCTCCTGCTTGCCCGAACCGTGGATGAAAACACACCCGGTTGGCGCTCGCGTCGGCTTTTCTCATTTATCCCCAGCGTCAACGAAAACGCACCCCCCCCCCTTGCATTGGCTTTTCCCGGGTGCAACGATTTTCATGCCGTCATCATCCTCCCCACCCTGGGCTCCCAACCCAACAGCGCCATTTCCGTCACCCCACGCATCGAGGGTGGTCAGCACAGACACCCGACCCCAGCGTCCCTTAGAAATAAATTACAAAGCCCCCCTATTTTTCCATTAATCCCAACAAGATGTGACTTCCCGGCCACGGAGGACGTTTCCCACCCGCGACGCCCCCACTTACGGCAGAAGGACGGTCTTCTCCAAGCCGCGATGACGCCACCGGCGTCTTGGCAAGCAGCGGCGTAGCTCTGGATGCTCTGGCAGAGGACACGGGTGTCCCCTCCGGTGAGGCAAAGATCGTGGAGGCAGGCTTGGAAATATAGGTCTGGCTCGACGAGGTTGCGGCAGGAGTCGAAGGGACCCTTCGGTAACGTGAGGATGCCGCAGTAGTTGGGTTTCTGGAGGACTACCTTCTTCTCCTCCGTGCAGACGGGGCACTTGTCCTTGGGGCAGTCATCGCTGCAAGACGCGTCGGAAGTTTTCCAGGCAGAACCGAAGACCACCGCGTCGGCGGCCTGTTGGCCACCGGGGAGGCGGAAATCGTCCTCTTGTTGCCCGTTGTAGTTGCCACAGAGCCCGCAAAGGTGGCCCTGGTAGCTCTGCGGGACTGTGGCCGTCACGTGGTGGTGGAGGTCATAGCCTACGACGAGGCCGAAGTCAGTCTGAAGCAGGACGCCCGTCCCGTGTTGGTGCACCCGGACCCGTCCCTTGCTCAGGATGGCCGGGAGGTGGTGGAGTATGGAGTCCACCTGGGACCGAGAGAGAGAAATCCTCCAGTGAGCCTCAAGGATGCTACAAGGAGAAGACTACGGAGGTAGGAGCAAAAAACATTGGGGGGAACACCTTCCAACCAACCTTTTAATGAATTTACGGCTCCCACTTTGGAACTGGAAGGCAAAGTGGGGATGAGCCCGGCTTTGTCTTGGAGATAGGGGTGAGATCTTCCCTCCATCAAGGAAAACGAATTTTTGGGGGGCTCCCCTGCTCGCACCCCAAAAAAGGTGGCCCACAAAACATGGCCTTACTGTGAGGGTGCAGCTCTTGCTTCACGCCAGAGTCAACGTGAGCCTGGAGACTTTGACACCGACACGCGTGCAACCAAAAAGAGGTACGGCTGTGCTTCACGATCCACCGTGACAGGTCCCTTGTTGCCTCACACCAAGGTCAACACGAGCCCGTAGACGTTGCCACCAAAATGTTGGCCCCCAAAACGAGATGGAGCACAAAGCACAGACTTAACTGTGACGGCTCCCCGCTCGCCTCGTGTCAAGGTCAACACGAGCCCATAGACTTTGACGTCAGCACGTTCGTACCCTAAAAGAGGTGGACCGCCCCGCGTGGGCGGGGACTGTGTCCCTCTTGCCTCATGGCAAAGTCAACATGAGCCCATAGACTTTGTCACCGGCATGTTTGGGCCCGGAAAGAGAGGGATGACCAAGTACCGCCTTACCATGACATCTCCCTTCTTGCCTCGTGTCAAGGTCAACGTGAGCCCGTAGACTTCAACGGACAACGCTTGGATGCCGGAGACCTTCCTCTTCTGCCGGCCGTCCTTCTCGATTTTCACAACGAATGGTTTGACGTTGTCACCGCCGCAGGTCTTCGTGAGGACGTAGGAGCAGGTGCCCGAGATGTTGAAAGCCAGCCCGTCGAAGGAGAGATAGTTGCGGTCACCGGTGGCTACGCAGACCCTGGGCGTGGCGGGTTGGCATTGGAAGACGCCGTCGATGAGTTTGCCTTCGCTGTCTCCAGGGCAAGGAACTTCTTGGCAGTTGACGCCGCCGCCAGCCTGGCACTGACATTTCTCCTGCTTGGTGGGGAAGAAGGTCTCCTCCGCCTTGTAGTAGAAGCCCCGATGGAGGCACCCGCACTGGGAAATGGGGACGCACTGGTCACCGCTGAGCACAAAGCCGTCGTTGCACACGCAGCCCTCCCTGCACCGCTCTGAGCACTTCGCCGGGGTGTAGATGCTGCTGCAGGTCTGCCTGCAGGTCTGGGAGCAGATCTCGTAGTGGCTGTTCGCAGGACACGAAATACCTGCCACGAGACAAGGAGATTCGTTAGGAGCGAGGAAATTGCAGGCCAGGTCCTGCAATTTCCCTGCAATTAGGGACACCGGCGTGCCTGGTCATGAGGTTGACCAGATGTAGATCTTGTTTTACCCAATCGCTTCACCGTTAAATCTCATCTCTTCCTCATTGTGGGCATGACGAGGGAAGGGGTGTCCATAAGGGACATTTCAACCCTTTGGAGGTGGGGATTTTAGCCCCAAAATCACCTAGTTCTCCCCATTATCGTCGAGGAAACAAGGACATTCCCTCAAGCGACAGAATCGCTTCCACGCTGGGTCCCCAATCGACTTCCCGGGCGGGTCCCTCTCCCCTAATTTAGATATTTTCGGTGCATCTCCTGTGTTTTGCCCTCTAAGCTATCCAGACAATCAGCCCTCCCCCTCGTTTTTAGTCGATGCGAAGGAATTGGTGCTTATTGGGGCTAAATTATTCGACCCGCCGTAGCCGTCTTGATCCCTGGAAGGGTTTCTGGGCATTGGCTGTAAACAGAGACGATGCAACCAACCTAGACTTCGGGTGGGATAAAGCACCACTGAGCGAGACGATTCCCACCTCTGCTTCATCCCCACATGGGTTTGGCCCGGGCTTGGGGTTCCCTTTGATGCTCGTGACCCCCCCCCCGAAGCAGAAACCCCTCCAATTAGCCCAACTTACTGCAGAAATCGTCTGTCCTCCACTTCCCGATGATCACGCCGGCAGCCTGGCAGGCAGCGGCATAACGGGCGATGATCCGGCATATCGCAGCTTCTTGGTGCGGAAAGAGGCAAAAATCGTGCACGCAGTTTTGGAAGTATTTGTTGGCATCTACGCGAGCGTGGCAAGCTACGAAGGGTCCGTCCACTTGCGGAATGATCCCACAACCCAACTTCGAGACCTCCTGGCGCTGCAGAGCCGCCGCCATGGTAGGACATTCCACCTTCGACAGCTCCACGCAACCTGGGACGTCGGTCGCCTTCCAGCTGCGCCCAAAGGCGTCGGGGTTTGACGTCACTTGGCCGTCCTTCGTCATCATCTCGTCACCCGCCTTCCCGTTGTAGTTCCCGCAGAGGCCGCACAGGGTGTTTGCGTAAGTGCTGGGCACCGACACGGTGACGCGGCTTTGCCAGTCGTAGGTGACAGCGAGGCCAAAGTCTGTCTCTACCACCGCTTCCTGCCCATCTCTGTAGGCGGAGATCTTCCTATCTCTCTGGTAATACGGTAGGTTGACCAACCGGTCGTTGATCTGAGGACAAAAGCAAAAAAAAAAAACCCAAAACCCCCAAATTTGGTATCCAACAGTAAAGGCAAATTGTCTTTTCACGCCACCTGCCGTTTGGGCTCCACCCAAATTATGTAGACGAAGATTTTTCAGATTGAAACATCTGCGCCAAGCACAGCTGCCCACCAGCTTTGACGTGAACGCTGCCTGAGGCTCCACGGCTCATATCACGCACCAATCTCCTGCTTACGGGTGGAGATCCTTCTATTTCGGTGATTAAATCTCATCTTGATTAACGTGGGGGAAACAGACCTGGTAGCTCTGGATCTCGGCGGCGTAGTTGGAGAAAAATATTCAGCATTACCCGATACAGACAAAAAAACAGAGGAGTGAGGGTGGAAGAGAAGAAATGAGACAAGGAGGTTGGGGTGAGGAGCAGAAAGCGAAGAAAAGAAATGAGACAAGGAGGTTGGGGTGAGGAGCAGAAAGTGAAGAACGTGGCGATTAGATAAAGAAACATTTCCTAAACTCACCGTGATTTTGCCGGGGTGTTCCTGGCTGATCGCAATGGTTTTGCCGTAGACTTTGACCACCACGAGAGCGATGGAGGACAGAAGTTCGTTGTCCTGGCGGCCGTTCTGCACCAGCACCTGGAAGTCCACCAAACCTTGGTTCTTCTGGCACAACCCAGCGAACTGGTACATGCACGTACCCTGGAAGATGAACTTCCCACCATCGAAGCTCTCGTAGTGGGTGGCACCGGTCGCCGCGCAGGTCCCGTATCTCTTGGGATAGCAATCCTGAACGCCGTCCTCCACCCGGCACTCTTCCTCGGCACGGCAGCTGGCCGAACGGCACACGGCCCTCCGGGATTTCGCATCGCAGATGCAGCGCTTGGTGCAGGTGCTGTCGCCCCAAAACTCTTCGTGGAGGCCGTGGAGGAGACCTTCGAAGACGCAGCCGCACTCGCCTCGGGGGATGCACTCGTCGGCGTCAAACACGAAGCCCTCCTGGCACTCGCAGGTCTCCACGCAGGCGGAGGCGGCGCAGTCGGCGGGCATCGCGCCGGCGTTGCAGGTGGCGGGGCAGGCGGTGCCGCACGCGGTGGAGTTGCTGTTCTTCGGGCAGGAGAGAGCTGTCGAAGGGACAGGACACCGTGGTCGCGGTGGAGATAACGTTCCTCGGCCGTAAGAAGGTGCAGCTGAGCGCTAAGAAAACCTGCGTGGGCTTTCTGGAGTTTTACATGTACTTTGTAGAGTCGTCGGGGACTTTCTGGATCTTCCGCACGGACTTTCCGAGGTCTGCATGGACTCCCTGGACTATCTACCTGGACTTTTGGGAGTCCCCATGGACTTCCTGGACTTTCTGCAGGGACTTTTGGGACTTGGACTTTTGGGACTTGGACTTTCGGGACCTGGACTTTCTGCAGGGACTTTTGGGACTTGGACTTTCGGGACTTGGACTTTCGGGATTGGACTTTCAGGACTTGGACTTTCGGGACTTGGACTCTCTGCACAGACTTTCCGAAGCCTGCATGGACTCCCTGGACTATCTACCTGGACTTTTGGGAGTCCCCATGGACTTTATGGACTTTCTGCAGGGACTTTTGGGACTTGGACTTTCGGGACTTGGACTTTCGGGACTTGGACTTTCTGCACAGACTTTCCGAAGCCTGCATGGACTCCCTGGACTATCTACCTGGACTTTTGGGAGTCCCCATGGACTTTCTGGACTTTCTGCAGGGACTTTTGGGACTTGGACTTTCGGGACTTGGACTTTCGGGATTGGACTTTCAGGACTTGGACTTTCGGGACTTGGACTCTCTGCACAGACTTTCCGAAGCCTGCATGGACTCCCTGGACTATCTACCTGGACTTTTGGGAGTCCCCATGGACTTTATGGACTTTCTGCAGGGACTTTTGGGACTTGGACTTTTGGGACTTGGACTTTCGGGACCTGGACTTTCTGCAGGGACTTTTGGGACTTGGACTTTTGGGACTTGGACTTTCGGGACCTGGACTTTCTGCACTTGGACTTTCTGCACAGACTTTCCAAAGCCTGCATGGACTCCCTGGACTATCTACCTGGACTTTTGGGAGTCCCCATGGACTTTATGGACTTTCTGCATGGACTTTTGGGACTTGGACTTTCGGGACTTGGACTTTCGGGATTGGACTTTCAGGACTTGGACTTTCGGGACTTGGACTCTCTGCACAGACTTTCCGAAGCCTGCATGGACTCCCTGGACTATCTACCTGGACTTTTGGGAGTCCCCATGGACTTTATGGACTTTCTGCAGGGACTTTTGGGACTTGGACTTTTGGGACTTGGACTTTCGGGACTTGGACTTTCTGCACTTGGACTTTCTGCACAGACTTTCTGAAGCCTGCATGGACTCCCTGGACTTTCAGCAGAGACTTTTGGGAGTCTCCATGGCCTCTCTGTACCTTCTGAATGGTTTTTCTGCAGAGACTTTTGGGACTTGGACTTACTGGCCTATCTAGTGGGACTTTTGGGGGTCACCATCGCTTTCTGGACCTTCTGCATGGATTTCAGGGAGTCTCCATGGAGACTCCCTGACATGGTCATGCTTCTGGAGCCCGCATGGACTTTCAGCAGAGACTTTGGGGAGTCTCAAAGGACATTCTGGACCTTCTGAATGGCCTTTCCGGTCTTTCAGCAGAGACTTTTGGGAGTCTGCACGGACTTTCTGCACGGAGTTTTGGGACTTGGACTTTCTGGAGTTTCTACACAGACTTTCTACATAGACTTTCTGGAGTCTTCATGGATTTCCTGGGCTTTCTGCTTGGACTTGCTGCAATAACCTTTTCCCATGAATCCGCGATGCTTGGAACCCCGAGCCCTTTCAGGCCCAGCTTTGTGCAGCCTGATTCAAAATGACCTGGCCCCACCTTGCTTGACAGCTCAAGAGCGCTAAGGCGAAACCACCCCCCCCGACGATGTAATTTCCCTTTTTTGCCTGTTTTCTGCTCATTCCCATCCCCCCTTAATCACACCCACCTTAATTAAGGTCGCAGCGCCCTGCCCACCCAGGGGGAAGATTTTTCTGCCACCCAAGAGCTACTCACGACAATGTGCCAGCGTCCTCCAGCCAGAAACGGTGATTCCCTCCTCCTGGCAGTCATCCGCGTAGGCTTTGAGGGCTTGGCACAGCTTCATGTGGAGCCCGTCGTTCATGCAGAGGTCGTAGATGCAGTTTTTCCGGTAGACGTCGGGGCTGATGACGGCGTGGCAGCGCGCGAACGGCCCCGAGCGTTGGGTGAGCAACCCACACGACGTCTCCCCGATGTACTTTGCCTCTTCGTCCCGTCGGCAACGTCTGCAGTCTCCGCTACAGCTGTCCCAGCAGCGATGGCTCTTGGGCACCTTCCAGCTCTGGCCCAGCTCCACGGGGTTCTGCGCCAGGTTGCCGTCGGGCATGAGGGCGTCGTCGAAGGCTTTGCCGTTGCTGTTGCCGCACAGCCCGCACACTTTGCCGAAGAGCGTGCTGGGGAGCTTCACCACCACGTGGTCATCCCAGTTGTAGAGGATCTTCAGCTTGAAGTCAGTTTTAATCAGCACGGACTTGCCCTTCTGCTGCAGGTGAAGTTTCCCTTGGGCGAGGGAGATGGGGAGATGGGAGCGATGGTTGTTCACCTGGAGGAGAAAAGAAAAAAAAGGTGAAAAACAAACAGCATCAAACATGGGGCAAAAAAATTGAGTTTTTTTGAGCTTCGAGGCGTCTTCTTGCAAGAGGTGACCACGCAGTAGCGTCATCGACTCATGCGTGACAAGTCGTAGAATCGTTTAGGTTGGGAAAGACCCTTAAGATCGTCGTTAAATACATTATCCCAGTGAAATACCATAAACATTGCTTTGGATTCGATAATTATTTTTCTTGCCTACCCTCACGATCCCATTCTCAGACCTGACCACGGTGATGGTAATGTCATAGACACAGATGGTCACGGAGTCGATGTAGGAGACTTTTGGGTTACCCCTCTGTTGGTTTCTGGCCTCGACGCTGAAGACAGGCAGGGTCGGATCCGAATCACAGGTCTTGGTCAAGGTGTAGGTGCACGTGCCCATGAAATCAAAGGCTTTCCCATCAAAGGTTTGGTAGTGGGGATCGCCGGTGGCCCAGCAGGTCGAGGAAGATTCTTGGGTGTACCTGGGTCCCCCGTCCACTATCTCATAGTTCTCGCAGCCCTCATCTTCACAGGAATGTGGAGCAGAAGCTGCAGAAAAAGAGAAAAAAAACCCCCACGGATGGCCACCACGGAGAAGACCCAGCCGTCAGCAAGACGCAACCACGCGTTGGCCCTACTTACTCGCGGCGCAAAGACCAGCGAAGCCATAACCGGCGTAATTCTGGAAGCCGAAGACCAGGAGCCCAAGGGGTGCCCACCGGTGCTCGGCGCTCTGGATTTCTCCCGGCCCGCTCGTGGTGACGGTGGCCCAGGAGAAGTCCGTGCCGGGAATCGCTTGCCAGGAGATGGTACTGTCCGTCTTCTGGTTGAGGGTGACGGCCTTGGCGTCGGCGTTACGGGCGATGAGGACCACGTGGTTCTCGTAGTCGTCCAAGCTGCTGACCCGGTAGGATGGGCAGTAGGTGGAGACGGGTGGGATGTTGAGTAGGAAGGGGTCTTGCCCAATCAAGCCGTTATGGGCACCGGTGAAGAAGAAAACCACCTGAATTGGAGCCGAAGCACTCACATAAAGAAACAAATTTTGGTTAACGTTGAACTTCTGGACCTCCCCGGCCGCGATGTCCTTGGTGGCGACCGAAGTACCCGTGTTGTAGGTGATGGAGGCTTCCTCAGCCGCCACAACGTAGACGAAGTCCACGTTCTTCTGCAAGGGGTCGGGGGGGACGACGTAGAGTTTCCCCCACGCGGCGACCGGCAGAAGCTGCTCAACGACGTAATCGCAGGCGGTGTGAACCTTCACGCAGCTGTGTCCGCTGAGGACCGCGACGGCGTTGTCCGACGTGATCTTGGTGCCGGACAAATCGTAGCTGCTTTGCAGTTGGAAGCTGTGGTAGGGGTGCAAGAAGATGCGGAGGGTGGACCCAGGGGAGTAATTCCTCTCGTTGTAATAAAACTGGCCTTTGACGTCGATGGAAACTCGGGCCGAAGTCTTCCCAGCCACCACAACAAACTCCTTCACGCCGTCCACCCTGGTGTCCTCCGGCGTCACCAGGTAGTATTGGTCGCCCAACTTCTCTACGGGCAAGACGGTGGCGGCACCCACGGTGTGCTTTTTGGCGTTGACAGAGACCACGGAGATCTCCTCGGTGGACTGAACGGAGATGACTTTATCCGAAATCTGGGTGCCGACGATCTCCATGTTGCTGGGGATGCGGACGGAAACCTTTTCGGCTTTGCCGAGGGTGACGGCGTGGGTGAAGGTGCCACCGTGCGCCGTCACCGTCACCTTGGTGGAGGTGAAGTAAGCCGTGAAGACGAGCTGGAGGTCGGGGTAGATGCTTTCATCGTTGTTCTGCGGGAAGGCAGTGAAGAATTCCTTGCCACGGAAAGTGGCGGTGGAAAGACCTGGGAAAAGAAGGGAAAAGAGGGGTTGGGGTGGGGTGGGTTTTTTGGCTGCAGAAATTATAGGAGAAATTTCGGCCAAAAAAAACCAACCCAAATCAAGAAATAGGGCTGCTTGGGGTTTTTTTTGGAAACATGCAATAGGAAGTTCTGCAAAAAACAAGGAATGAGGGGGTTGGGGCTGAAAAAACCTGCCGTAGAACGTTCTGAAAAAAAAAAATTAAAAAATAGGGAATAACATTTTTTTTGCCACAGGAACGCACAGTAGAAAGTTCTGAAGAAATAAATGTTGCTGCAGAAATTGCAACGGAAATTTCCGAAAATTAGAAATTAGGGAATAAGGGTTGATTTTTTTCCTTGCAGAAACGTACAGTTAGAAAGTCTTGAAAAATAAAAATGGGGAATAAAAGTGTTTTGCTGCAGAAATTGTGATAGAAAGTGTGAGGTTTGGGTTTTGGGTTTTTTTTTTGTGCGTGTGTGTGGGTTTTTAAGCATATAATAAAGGCGTTTTATTGCAGAAATAACAATAGAAAGGCCCAAAAAATAAAAATCAGGAAAAAGGGCATTTTGCAGAAGAAACCTGCAGAAAGTTCCAGGGGTAAAAAAAGGGGCGGAAAAGGGTTTTTTTGGATGCAGAAATTGCAGTGGAAAATCCTGAAAAAACTCCACTGGAAATAAACGGTTTTTTGCTGTAGAAACTTGCAGTAAAAATTCCTAAAAAACAGGTAGTAAGGGCTTTTGTTGCTGAGGGAAATAAAAATAAGAGTCTTTTGCTGAAAAAGAATGGGGAATATGGGCTTTTTCCGAAAAGAAAATTACTAATAAGGGATTTCTGGTGAAAACAAAACAGGTTTTAAGGGCTTTTTGATGAAAAACTCCCAGGCAGTAAGGTTTTTTCTTTAAAAAAGCAAACAAAACCAATAAAAGAAGGTAATAAGGGCTTTTAAAAAAAAATTAAATTTTTTTTTTATGAAAAACACAGCCAGGTGTGTGGCTGTTTCCTAAAAAAAAAAAAAATAAGGATTTTTTTCTGAAAAAATACAGATAATAAGGGCTTTTTTCTGAATGGAAAAAAAAAAAACAAACAGATAAAAGGGTTTTGGTGAGAAACAGGTTAGGATTTTGGGGGGGTGAAAAAAGAAGACGTGATGGGGGCTTTTTTTTTTTATTTTTTCTCCGATAAAACAGGTAATAAGGTGGTTTTGGGGTTTTTTTCTGGGGGAAAAAAACCCTAATACCGCAAACCAAACCCCAGGTATTACAGGTTTTTTAATGCGATAAAAAAAAAAAGAGGGACTAAGGGCTTTTTCCTGAAAAGAACCCATAACGCAAAACAGGTTAAAAAGAGCTTTTTTTTTCCTTCTTTTCTTAAGGAAAAAAAAATCTACAAACCAAACAGGTAATATGGGCTTATTTATTTCATAATAATTAAAAAAATCAACCCAAACAACAGGGAATATTGGCATTTTGTATCATGAACTGGTGAGAAGTATTGGTTTGGTTTCTTTTTTAAACCAAAAAATATTCCCAAACCTGGGAATAAGAACGTTATGCTCAAAACCAAATAGGTAACATGGAGTTTTGGGTGGAAAAAAAAGGAAATTAGGGTTTCTGCTGGGGAAAAAAGGTGATAAGGGCTCTTTGATTAAAAAAAAAAAAGAAAAAGAAAAAGCAGGTGATAAGGGTTTTTTCTGAAAAAAAAAAAACAGGTAATAAGGGCTGTTTTGGTAAAAACAGCTAATTTGAGCACTTTTTTTCCTTAAAGAAAACAGGGAATAAGGGCACTTTGTTGAAAAACAGGGAATAATGAGGTTTGGCTAGAAATAAAAATGGGTAAAAAGGGCTTTTTTGCTGGAAGAAAAAATAAATCAGGTTGTTTTTCTGAAAGAAAAAGAGCTAAAAAGGGGTTTTTGCTGAAAAACAAAGAGGTGAGAGTGGAGGTTGATGAAAAAATAGAATTTTTTTTCTGCCCCCAAAAAAGGTAATAAGGGGCTTTTTTCCTGTAAGGAAATTGTGATAAGTGGTTTTTTTCCTGAAAAAAAAAAAAAAAAAAAGAAGGTAATAAGGGCTTTTTGGTGAAAAAGAACTGGTAATAGGGGCATTTGGGTGAAAGAAAACAGGTAATAATTATTTTAGGTGGGGGGAGAGGGAGTAAGGGCTTTTTTTTCTGAAAGAAACAGGGAATAAAGACATTTTTGTGGCCAAAAAGCCCAAATCAGATAAGGGCTTTTTTTCCCCGAGGGAAAAAAAAAACCAAACCAAACAAAAACCAGGTCAATAACGTCTTTTTTCTTAAAATAAGAACAAATAAAAGGCTTTTTCCTAAAAAAAAAAAAAAAAAAAAAGAGAGAGAGAGGCGATAAGAGCTTTTTCCCCCTCTAAAAGAAAGCCTGAGTGTATAAGGCATTTTTTTTCTGGAAAAAAACACCCAAACAGGTAATAATTTTTTTTTTAACCTCAAAAAACCCCCCAAACAAACAGAGAACAAGTGGGTTTTTTCTTTAAAAAATGAGGAAATAAGGGCGCTTTTTTTTTTTCCCCCTTATCACCCTTTTTTTTTTCCCTTGGGGAAAAAAAAAGGGTGATAAGGGCTCTTTGCTATTAAAAAAAAAAAAAAAGCCGGTGATAAGGGCTCTTTGCTATAAAAAAAAAAAAAAAGCTGGTGAGAAGGATTTCTTCGTGAAAAAAAAACCCAAAACAGGGGATGAGAGATTTTTGGTGAAGAGGCAAAGAGGTAATAAAATCTTTCTGCTGGGGGAAAATGAGGGAATAAGGGAAATTTTCTGCCCCCCTCCCAAAAAAGGGAATAAAGACTTTTTGCTGCAGAAACCTGCAGTAGAAAGCCCTAAAATACCCGCCAAACCCAGGAAATTAAGTTTTTTTTGTGGTTTGTGGTTTGTTTTTTTTTTTTTTTGAGGGGAATAGGGTTGGGTTGTTGCTCACCACAGAAAAGAGCCAGCCAAGCCGGGAGCCGCCACATCCTGCCCATCGCCATCGCTGAAAAAAAAAAAAAAACCAACAAAACCACCCCAAAAATGAAAATGTACTTTTTTTTTGAAGAGGGGTGGGTGGGAAAAAAAAAAAACCACGCAGGGACGAGGAGCCCAAAGGGGAGCCTGGCATCTCCAGAGTTGCCCACTTGACCCAAAATTGGCCCAAAAAGACTTTTTCCACCCGACGGCAACCTCGCGTGACTCGCTTGGGGTCAAATCCCGCTTGACGCCCCCCCAACCCAATGACACCCCAGTTGTCCCCTTTCCACCGCACCCAACCCAACATTCCCTCAACCCCTCCCTGATGCCACCTCCAAGACCCCACCCTTCCCATCAAACCCTCCCAGTAACCTTCCACAAAACTTCCCGAGGACGAAATCTCCCCCCGAAAAAGCCAAAATTTGGGTCGAAACGGGGCCAAATAGCACGGATAACCCTTCTAGCCACTTTCCGGACGTTCTCAGAGCTGCTGATCCCCACCCAGCGCTCAACTTCTGTTGGGTTCCTCACCCAATTTGTTGCACCCAGTGGGGATTTACAACACGGGTTTCGTCTAAACCATCTCTCTCCGGGCTTGGGAAGGAGAAAAAACCCTTTTAAAAATAATTTTATAGTCAATTTAACCCACCTGGGACTCCCGCGTGGTGGGTGAAGGCATCACCGACACCTTGTTTTGCTCAGATGGGACATACCTGGGCTCACGCCCGAAAGGACGAGGCAAAATGCGAGGAAAACAAAAAAAACAAAAAAAAAAGGAAAGGAAAACCCTTCCCAACCCCACATCACTTACCGGCAGGCTCCGATCAGCGTCTCTCGTTCCTCTCCCCGAAGCCCATGGACACGTGAGGATGGATGAAGAAAAAAAGTGCAGGGTTGGTCCCAAACTCTCCCTTTTTATAACCAGACGGGGCTTAGCTGTGTTTTCCTGAGAATCTCCTCGCGGAGCTCCCCCTGAGAGCAGCAGGAGAAGGAATTGGCTCCGAAAAGGGCTGATTTGGGCTGATTTCAGCTGATTCGGCAAAAATCTCGTGGAAGGGGGATGGGGTAGGGGCTGCCGAGTCTTGGCACGACCCAAGGAGGTCGGGTTACGAAACTGCCCCGGAGTTCCTGAGAATTGGAGATTCTGGTGCAATTCGGGGAGCCAGGACTTGAAAACGTGCAGCTGGTTTCCTTCGCCTGCGACGTTTTCCTTGCAAAAAGGCTGCTGGAGGACGTTGCGATGGGTGCAGGAGCCATGGGGGATGTTGGGACGGGTGCAGGAGCCACAAGGGACGTTGCGATGGGTGCAGGATCCTTACGAGATGTTGCAATGGGTGCAGGACCCACAGGACACATTCTGATGGGTGCAGGACACATTGCAACGGGTGCAGGACCCACAAGGGACGTTGCGATGGGTGCAGGATCCATACGAGATGTTGCAATGGGTGCAGGACCCACAGGAGACATTGCGATGGGTGCAGGACCCACAGGAGATGTTGCAATGGGTGCAGGATCCAGATGAGATGTTGCAATGGGTGCAAGACCCACAGGAGACATTGCGATGGGTGCAGGACACATTGCAACGGGTGCAGGACCCACAGGGGATGTTGTGATGGGTGCAGGATCCAGACGAGATGTTGCAATGGGTGCAGGACCCACAGGAGACATTGCAATGGGTGCAGGATCCATACGAGATGTTGCAATGGGTGCAGGACACATTGCAACGGGTGCAGGACCCACAAGGGACATTGCGATGGGTGCAGGATCCAGACGAGATGTTGCAATGGGTGCAGGACCCACAGGGGATGTTGCAATGGGTGCAGGATCCATATGAGATGTTGCAATGGGTGCAGGACCCACAGGGGACATTGCAATGGGTGCAGGACCCACAAGGGACGTTGCGATGGGTGCAGGATCCAGACAAGATGTTGCAATGGGTGCAGGACCCATGGGAGACATTGCGATGGGTGCAGGACCCACAGGGGATGTTGCAATGGGTGCAGGATCCATACGAGATGTTGCAAGGGGTGCGGGACGCACAGGGGATGTTGCAATGGGTGCAGGACCCAAAGGAGACATTGCAATGGGTGCAGGATCCAGACGAGATGTTGCAATGGGTGCAGGACCCATGGGAGACATTGCGATGGGTGCAGGACCCACAGGGGACGTTGCAATGGGTGCAGGACACATTGCAATGGGTGCAGGACCCACAAGGGACGTTGCGATGTGTGCAGGATCCAGACCAGATGTTGCAATGGCTGCAGGACCCACAGGAGACATTGCGATGGGTGCAGGACCCACAGGGGACGTTGCAATGGGTGCAGGATCCATACGAGATGTTGCAATGGGTGCAAGACCCACAGGAGACATTGCAACGGGTGCAGGACCCACAGGGGATGTTGCAATGGGTGCAGGACACATTGCAATGGGTGCAGGATCCAGACGAGATGTTGCAATGGGTGCAAGACCCACAGGAGACATTGCGATGGGTGCAGGACACATTGCAACGGGTGCAGGACCCACAAGGGACGTTGCGATGGGTGCAGGATCCAGACGAGATGTTGCAATGGATGCAGGACCCACAGGGGATGTTGCGATGGGTGCAGGATCCATACGAGATGTTGCAATGGGTGCAGGACCCACAGGAGACATTGCGATGGGTGCAGGACCCACAGGAGACATTGCGATGGGTGCAGGACCCACAGGGGATGTTGCGATGGGTGCAGGATCCATACGAGATGTTGCAATGGGTGCAGGACCCACAGGGGACGTTGCAATGGGTGCAGGACCCACAGGAGATGTTGCAATGGGTGCAGGACCCATGGGAGACATTGCGATGGGTGCAGGACCCACAGGGGACGTTGCAATGGGTGCAGGACACATTGCAATGGGTGCAGGACCCACAAGGGACGTTGCGATGTGTGCAGGATCCAGACCAGATGTTGCAATGGCTGCAGGACCCACAGGAGACATTGCGATGGGTGCAGGACCCACAGGGGACGTTGCAATGGGTGCAGGATCCATACGAGATGTTGCAATGGGTGCAGGACCCACAGGGGATGTTGCAATGGGTGCAGGACCCATTGCAATGGGTGCAGGACCCACAGGAGACGTTGCAATGGGTGCAGGACCCACAGGACACATTGCAACGGGTGCAGCACCCACAGGAGACATTGCAATGGGTGCAAGACCCACAGCCACCCCTGCTAATATTATTGAATATTTCTTTGCTGTTGCAAATGTCTTCAGACGAATAAATCCTGCCGCACGCCGGCCCCAGCTGCACCCCAGCACCCTTCCGAGCCTTTCACTCTTCCCCCCCACCTCTGAGATCCCCCCAAAATTTCATCACCCCCCCCGCAAACGATGCACCCGCAACACATTTTGCCCAGTGACCCAGGGGGAGCGAGGGGGAAACTGGTTTGGGGTTTTTTTTTCAGAGATTAATCAGAAATCTCCCTTATGGCAATTCCTGAGAACTGCGCGTCTCCTTGCCAAAACCTTATCTGGGATTCGAAAAAAAAAAAAAAACATCAGGAGGAGCCAAACGTCTCCCGTGGCCCGAAATCTGCTTTTTCGGAGACCTCGGGGGATTACGGATCCGCTTTGCTTTGATAGGCAGAAAGTTGGCGGATTCCGCCGTGTTTACGGGGTGGGTTTTTTTTCGTGGTGGAGGGCGGGCAGGAGGGCTGCGTGTTAAAAGAAGGGGCAGGATGCGACAGAAAACCCATTTCTCGGTGGCTGAGCTCGTGTCGGTGTCTCTTTTTTCCCTCTTCCCACCTTTTCCCAGGGAAATCAGGACGCGGCGAGATATCGAGGTAAGAGATTTTATTCCCACTGCGAGCAGCCATCGCTCCCTTCAATCCTCTCGCTTGAAATCGCTTAAAATGCACGGATTCGAGCAGTCGCTCTCCCTTCAAATGCCTTAAAAATTGCACAAATCGAGCAGAAATGCTCCTGAAAAAAGCCCCCGATTCAGTGCAAAGGATTGTCCTGCTCCAGATCCCGAGTTCGTTCCACAAAATGCACACGTGGGTGCTCATCAAATCGCCTCGTGCATCCTCCATCCTGCCTCAGTTTCTCTTTTTCCAGCCAGGAAAACACCTAGGTTGTTTTTTTTTATTTTTTTTTCACCAAACCCCCTCCAATTTATGCCTAGCTTTGCTCCGAGGGGTGATTCCCATAGGCAGGACCCCTGGGTTCGGTCCCCAGGTTGAGGCAAAATGGGACGAGTAAAGGGTTAAAATACACTCAGGAAATCTGATTTTTTTCCCAACTTTCGGTCAGCAATGAAAACAAAAACTTTTCTAGGCATGCAGTTCTTTAAAAAATGGTCAAAATAATTCAACTCCAGCACGTCATGGGGCAAAAATGCCGTGAAAAGAGGTCGGCTGGTATTTTAATGAGAACCCTTTCACCTCCGGAGCATCGTTGGGCTGTTTCATCAGTTTGTTGGGTGGGTTTGTTTTTTTTTTTTTAATTTTTACAGAATTTTGACAATTTTGCAAGAGCTGGGATGAAGCCCTCTGTCGCTTTCCTGCTCCTGACATTAGGTAGGTTTGAAAAAAAAAAAAATACAGTTTTTTTCTGAGGATGCTGCTAGATGGAAAACTCACGGGTGATGGTTGTTCCTGGGTTAATATTCCGCGTCTCGTCTCTTTTCCAGGAGCTGTGATGAACGTCCAACCGGTGCAAGAAAAAGGTGGGTATTTGGGGTGCGGGTTCTTGCATTAATACATGGTATTTCCACCCAAAATGGCGTCGTTCAGTTCGGGAAGCGAGAAGGGAGCAGAGCTTCCTCGTGGCTACGTCGTGGGTATATGAAAAATCAAACGTTCTATTTTTGCCCCGTTTGCCCTCAAATCTGGGTGTACCCCATGCAATTCCCATGGGGCAATTCCCTTCAGCCCCGCTGTCACCCCAACCGTTGGACACCCAAGAGAAGTCAACGCCATTTTTAGGTAATCTGAAGCAAAGTGGTCCCATTTAAAATCAGGAATCCCAAATCTGGCAGGCTTCACCCCAAAATGCATGAGGTTGGGGGGGGGGTGTCCCCCAATACCTCAGCCTCTGCCTTCCTGCAGCATCCCTGCTCTACCCCTACGGTCTGGAGCAGCATGACCAGAAGAACCCCAAACTTGATGATGGGTCATCGAAGAAGATCTCCCTCGCCGTGCCCTTCACCTTCTACGGCAAAGAGTACCGAACCCTTTACGTACGTGAGCCAAAATTCCGCTTCTTCCTTGCGTGTCTCTCCATTTTCCGATTCCGCTCCCCTTTTGGGTTTTTTTTGCTCCCTTTTCCAGTCCGTTTTGTCACTTGCCCCTCAACAAAAATCTACCCATTCATGGGGTTGACGTGGTTGCCTTAATGCAAGGGTTGTTTTGTTTTTTTTTTTCTGGTGCATCAAAGCATCCTCGTATGGTTGGTGGGTCTCGGGAGGAGAACAACACCCTTCTGGAGCAGTGGTTGGGAGGTCCATGGCCAACTTGAGGGTGTTACATCCCACCCCTCCCCTCGTTTTGACAGAGCTGTAGATGCAATAATGACCTAAACACCTCCAATATGGTGGTAGAGATGCAGAAGTCAGCGGTAAGACCACATCTGGGTCCGGTGTCCATCTCCAGGGTACCACAACCAAGCCAAGGTGTTGACCCCGCGACAGACTTCCAACATAGGTTGCCGCCACCCTGGGCTTGACCCGGTGTCTTTTGCAGGTGAACAACAACGGTGTGATTTCCTTCGACACCCGGGTCAACCAATACACCCCCGACCCCTTCCCCCTGGCTGATGGACGCACCTTCGTGGCCCCGTACTGGGGGGACGTGGACAACGTGAGGGGAGGGGATGTCTTCTACCGAGAGACCACTGACCCCACGCTGCTGGCACGCGTCACCAAGGACATCAACCAATACTTCCCCAAGATCCCTTACACCGCCACGTGGGCTTTCGTGGCCACCTGGGACCACGTGGCCTACTACGGCTCTACCACCAATAAGGTAAGGTCCACGGTCATGACTTGATGGCCAGATAAGGTCACACGCATGAAAAATTAGTTAATCCCACCCCGACTCGGTGCAGAGACGAGCACGTGGCCGCAGGCGGGCGCGTTTCGGAGAGCCAAGCGAATCATGGCCTCAAATCCGTCATCGGTTCGGTGACTGAAGATCTAGACAAGCCGAAACCAGAGCTCTGCTGCAGGTGCTCAACTGGTTGGCCTTCGCCACCCATCCGTTCGCTCTCGCAACCCATGTGTTGGCCTTACGACCTGCTCATTGGCTCTCATGACCCACTTCTTGTCCTTATGACCCAGTTGTTGGCCTTACATTCCATTCGTTGGCCTTCGCGACCCACTCGTTGGCCTTCGCGACCCACTTGTTGGCCTTTGCGACCCACTCATTGGGCTTCGCGACCCACTCGTTGGCCTTCGTGACCCACTCGTTGGCCTTTGTGACCCACTTGTTGGCCTTCGCGACCCACTCATTGGGCTTCACGACCCACTTGTTGGCCTTCGCGACCCACTCATTGGGCTTCGCGACCCATTTGGCCTTCGCGACCCACTCATTGGGCTTCGCGACCCACTCATTGGGCTTCGCGACCCACTTGTTGGCCTTCGCGACCCACTCATTGGGCTTCGCGACCCACTCATTGGGCTTTGCGACCCACTCATTGGGCTTCGCGACCCACTCACTGGGCTTCACGACCCACTCGTTGGCCTTCACGACCCACTCATTGGGCTTCGCGACCCACTCGTTGGCCGTCGCAACCCACTCGTTGGCCTTCGCAACCCACTCATTGGCCTTCGCGACCCACTCGTTGGCCTTCGCGACCCACTCGTTGGCCTTCACGACCCACTCATTGGGCTTCGCGACCCACTCGTTGGCCTTCGCGACTCACTCGTTGGCCTTCGCAACCTATTTGTTGGTCTCATGACCCATTTGTCGGCTTTACAATCCATTTGATGGCCTTCAAGACCTCTTTCTTGGCCTTCATGTTCCGTTCCTGGCCTTCACGACCCATTCGTTGGCCTTCGCGACCCACTCGTTGGCCTTCACGACCCACTCGTTGGCCTTCGCGACCCACTCGTTGGCCTTCGCGACTCACTCGTTGGCCTTCGCAACCTATTTGTCTGTCTCATGACCCATTTGTCGGCTTTACAATCCATTTGATGGCCTTCAAGACCTCTTTCTTGGCCTTCACGTTCCGTTCCTGGCCTTCACGACCCATTCGTTGGCCTTCACGACCCAGCCATTGGTCCTTGCCACCCATTCATGTGCCTTCATGACTTTTGAGGTAAGCGTGTATCCTCCGGTCCCTCTGTCCTACCTGCCAGCCCTGCGTGGGTACACAAAACCCCATGGAGCTCCCCAACTATCCTTAGTCATCCAGATATCACATCCAAACCTTCACTCCCCAAATAATTCACTTTTTTTTTTCTGCGTTGAAAGCCAGTTTTTCCACTACACTGTTCCTCTGGCCGCCTCGTGCAGAGAAAGAGCCTGTGGTAGAGCACCAAAAGTACTCGTCTGAAGGTAGACACCAAAAAACCAACCCGATTGGGCCATACCCCGCCAAGATAGCTTCCTTGCACAGCTCCGGGCAAAGAGTCTACACCCGCGTGCAGCCCTCAGGGTTAAATCCCATCCCTACCTGCTCATCCCACCGCTGACGGTGGCATCTCCTCCTTCCTTTTTGCAGGGCAACACCTTCCAAGCCGTCCTGACCACCAACACCAAGACGTCCTTCATCATCCTCAATTATTGGGATATCCAGTGGACTACCGGGGCAGCAAGTGACGGTGACCCCGACACAGGTCTCGGAGGCACCGCGGCCCACGTACGTGGGGTTGAAGGAAAAGCAGAGGGAAAAGGGACGAGTTGAGGAATGGGGGGAGGACGTTGACCAGTAATGGTTTTTTTGAGATAACACCAGATTTGCTGAAGGAAGCACTTTGCCCCACCACGTTTTTGGGGAAAAAAACCACTGAAGGTAGGACTTTGGCCCATAATTTTTTTGGTAGAAGACGATACCGAAGATAGGTTGGCCCATAATGGTTTTGGGGGACACCACCAAGTTCATCCAAGACTGGAAGTTGTCCTCTACCATTTTGGGGGACAACAACGTCGATGCTAGGATGGTGAGCCACAATATTTTGGGGGGAAAACACCAGGTTCACTCATAGTAGGAGGTTGTCCCATACCGTCTTCTGGGGACAAAGATGACGAAGGTCAGAGATCGGCCCGTAACATTTTTGGGAGGACAATGCCAGGTTTGCCGGAGGTAGGAGGTGGGCCTGTCGTGGTTTTGGGGATGACATCAGGTTCGCCGAAGATCGGAGGTTGGCCCCAACACTTTTTGGTGACGACGATGTTGAAGATCAGAGGTTGGCCCCTAACGTTTTGGGGGGCCACCACCAGGTTCCCTGAAGATCGGAGGTTGGCCCGTAACATTTTTTGGGGCCACCACCGCCAACAGTAAGAGGTTGTCCCATGCCATTAATTCCTTGGGTGGGGTTAACCCTCTGAATCCTCCATTTTGACCCCTTTTCCAGGCCGGCTTCAACAGCGGAGATGAAACCAATTTCTACAACATCCCTGGCTCCCAGACCGATGCCATCATCAACATCACCAAGACCTCCAACGTCAACGTCCCAGGGCGTTGGGTCTTCCAAGTAGACGACTTTAAGGTGACGGGTGTCCCCACGGAGGCGCCCAAGGTCGCCAACAGCAACAACTGCTGGTTGTAGGTTGGGGTTTTGGGGTGGAAACCTAGAAAAAAAGGGGAGAATTTGAGAATGGCTTGGAAAAGCGGTTCCTCCTCTTGAGTTCTTGGTTTCTCCCCACAGATAAATCAAAGCGTCTGCGGCGGAAGGACCGTCCCCATTGTCCCCGGCCCCATCATCCCCCCGTCACACGCGGAGGACGAGGTCGCCCAGCGGGACGCATCAACCTCTACAGGAGCAATAAAATTGCAGCTGAGACATGGCAGCTCCTGCGTCGTCTTCATTTCTCACGTGTGGCCGTGTGCTTTGAGGGGGTTTTGGACTAGGTGTGCATGAATTTGTCTTTTTTTTTGGCCTCTTTGTGCATTAATTTTTTTTTTTTGCACTCTATGTGCATGAATTTATGATTTTTCGCCTTTTTCATACACAAATATATGGGGGGGGGGGTGTCTGTATGCACCAATTAACAATTTATTGCCCTCTGTGTCCATAAATTTATGATTTTTTTTTTTTTTTACATCACGCACGCTTTTATGACTTTTTGCCCTCTGCAGGCATAAATTTGTGATTTTCTTTGCCCGTCTCTTCATGAATTTGTGATTTTTTTTGCGCTCTATGGGCATAAATTTATGATTTTTTTTGCCCGCCTCTTCATGGATTTGTGATTTTTTTTGCCGCTCTATGGGCACAAATTTATGATTTTTTTACGTCTCTCCGTGCATTTATGATTTTTTTATGTCTGTGTGCACGAATCTATGATTTATTGCCCTCTGTGGATGAATTTATTACTGTTTTCACTCTCTGTGCATATATTTACGGTTTTTTGCCCCTCTCTCTGTGTGAATTTATGATTTTTTTAATTCTAGCTGTAAGATTTATGAAGTTTTGCTTTCTGCTTGCACGAATTTATGATTTTTTTTTCCCTCTGTGTGCACAACTGTATAATTTTTGCCTTCTGTGTGCATAAATTTATCATTTTTTGCCCTCTACGAGCACAGATTTATGATTTTCTGCACTCTGTGTGCATGAAATATGTTTTTTGCCGGTGTGCATGATTTTTTTTGTGCTCCGTGCACAACTTCTTAATAATTTCTTGTACTCTATGATGTCATGCATTTATGATTTTTTTCTCCCTCTTTTGCAGACAATGCCAAAAAATTATTTCCAAATGCTCTGGGCTCATTTTATTTGTAATAATCCTGGATTTTTTCTCCCATTTATGGGCATTTTCCTGCAGGGACGTGAGGTCAGGATTGCACCAAGAGCCCAAGTGACTAATTTTGGCGAAAAATACAAATTTTACAGGAAAAAAAATCACCTAAAACCCCACAAATTTGGGATTTTTTCCCTAAAGAGGAATTTTTTCCGTAAAGGGGAATTTTTTCCCTAAAGAGAAAGTGTTTTTGCACAATGCACACGCACACGACATGTGCACGCTGCGCACGACACTTGGGGCACCCACAACACGCTAGCGTGCACAGCAGAACACGCGTGCACACAACACGCTACACGCTAATGTGCATGACACACCTTTGCACGTCAACGCACGCGTGCACTACACGCAACACGTGCGGGCAACACGCCCATCAACGCGCACGAAGCGTGCACGCGTGTGCACTACACGCAACACATGCGTGCAACACCACAACACTACGCACACTAGGTGTGTGCATGTGCACAACACACATTTGCACACCACACAACACGTGTGCAACACAACACGTGTGCAACACAACACGACACACACTAAGCGTGCACATACGTGCACTACACCCAACACACGTGCAACACAACACGTCAACACAGACTAGGAGGGCACACCAGGCGTGACCGCGTGCACAACATATGTGTGCGACACAACACAACACTCACTAGGTGGGCACGCAATGTGCACAACACACACGTGCAACACAACACGACACTCGCTACGCGTGACCACGGGTGCACAACACACATTTGCATACCACGCAACACGTGTCCAACACAACACACCACACATTTGCATACCACGCAACACGTGTCCAACACAACACGTGCGTGCAACACAACATTCAACACACACGAGGGGTGCACACATGTGCACAACACACAAACACACAACACCCCCCCCCATGCCCTTACGTGACACAACACACACGACTTGGCACAAACACCCCCAAAATGTTGCACCCGCAACACGCTCCGACACGACACAACACACAACTCGACACAAACACCCCCAAAAACGTACCCGCAACACGCTCCGACACGACACAACACGCAACTCGACACAAACACCCCCAAAATGTTGCACCCGCAACACGCTCCGACACGACAACACACACACAACACACAACTTCACCCCCCCCCCACCCTGGCCCTATTCGTCATCCCCCAAAAGGGACTTTTTTTGAAAAAAAACCTCCCTCCTCCCCCTCTAGTGCCTTTTTTTTGCCTTTTTTGGCCCATTATCGCACCCTGTTTCTGCAGAAAAATATCCCCACCCTTTCGTACCCCTCGCCCCCGCTTGTAATTTTGGGGCAATTTCAACCACACCGGCAAAAAAAAAAAAAAAAAAATCCCTATTTAGTAATTCAGACCTTTTTTGCCATTTGCATCAACCCCTGGCCCGGCTTTAATCAAAACAATGTTTTCCTCCCCATTTTCACCTTTTTTTCTCGCCAAAAATGATGTCAAAGCGCTGGGTGGGTCAGTCCCCTGGGGTCGTCTGTATTTGTCTTTTTTTTTTCCCCTTTTCTGCAAAAAATTATAAAGGGAGAAGCAGCAGTCGCCTGCCCTGGCATTGCTCTTGGCATTTGCATCGAGGATTTGAGGACAAAAACGGAGATTTTGGGGCCCAGATAAAAACCAGAGGCAGGTAAGGTTAAATATATATAAAAATAAATATATTTCTTTCCAGAAAAGAGCCTGACGTGTGAAAGTAAGTCTGGACATTCCTCAAATATCCCCCCAGCCTTGGGTTTTTTCATGGTAGTAGCTGAATTTGACCATTTCTGGGGGGATCTGGGGGGGGGGAAAGGGGGAGGAAGGGGGAGAGAAGGGAAAAAGGGGAGGAAAGGGAAAAAGGGGGAAGAAAGGGAAAAGGAAAAAGGAGGAAAAAGAGAAAAAAGAGGGGATTTGGGGGGGGGGGGGAGAGAAAAGGGGAAAATGGGGCAAAAAGCCCCAAGGGAAATAGGGAAAAAGGGGAAGAATGGGAAAAGGAAAAAGGAGGAAAAGGAGAAAAAGAAGGGATTGGGGGGAAAGAGAGAAAAGGAAAAAAATGGGGCAAAATAAACAAGGGAAATAGGGGGAAAAGGGAAAGAATGGGGCAAAATAAACAAGGGAAATAGGGGAAAAAGGGAAAGAATGGGAAAAGGAAAAAGGAGGAAAAGGAGAAAAAGAGGGGATTGGGGGAAAGAGAGAAAAGGGAAAAATGGGGCAAAATAAGTGAAATAGGGGAAAAGGGGGGGAAAGGGAAAATGGAAAAAAGGAGGAAAGGGGAAAAAAGAAAAAGAGAGGAAAGGGTAAAAAGGAAAAGAGGGGAAAAAAGGGGGGGGAATGGGGAAATAGGTAAAAAAGAGGGAGGAAAGGGGGAAAAAGCAAATATGCTCAGAGGGGAGTTGAATTTTGTAAAAATTTGTGAGGACCCAAATCTATCGTCCTGGGTCGGTTTCCATGGAGATGTGAAGTGATTGGGGGGGGGGCGGTCCTTGGATGGGGGGGAGGGCACGTGTAAATGCCCCCCAAAAAAGCAGATTTTGGGACAGGTGTAAGTGCAATAAAATAATGACTTTGGGGATGAGTATGAGTGAAAAAAACCCAGATTTTTGGGGGTGTGTGTGAGTGGAAAAACTAGAATTTTGGGGCAAGTGCAATAAAACTTATTTTGTGGATGAGTGCAAGGGCAAAACCCACAGATTTTGGGGGATGCATGCGAATTCGAATGGAATAAAATGTTAAATTTTGGGACGTGCAAGCGCAATAAACCTCAGAATTTTGGGCCATGGGCAAACAGAAATGCAATTTAAAAAAAAAACAGAGAATGTGATCTTTTTCTTACCTTCATGCAGCCATGGATGGCAACCCGGGCCGGGGAAAAGTTGACGTGCCGCTGCGGGTCTGGACCGTCGTGTTATGGGGTGAGTTCAAACAGGACAGAGAAATGCAGCATAACCTGTAAAATTCCCCCCCCCAAAACGTGAATTGCCTCAAAATAAGATTTTTCCAGTCCAAGAGGCCATATTTCGCACCCCCCTCCCGTGCAATGATTAAGAAGAGACAAAATCCCCCCCACCCCGTGACACGTAGAGGGGAAACCAAGAGGCAAAGACCCCACCCAAGACAAATTTTGGGGCGGATTGGTTGAAAATAAGGCAATTTTCTCCCTGGTTGCAATCCAGCACCAGCCATGGTCCTTCAGCATCATGTCTTCAAATTGATAGTCCTCTCGATCGATACTCCTTCAAAATAATTTCTTCAATTCAATATTTGTTCACATTGACAGACCTTATTTCTCCAACTTGATAAGCCATCAAATCAACAGTCCGTCAAATCAATAGCCCATCAAATCAATGTTAATTAAAATGGTTATTTCTCCAAAATAATATCCCATCAAATCAATAGTCCCTCAAATCAAGAGTCCATCAAATCAATAGTCCCTCAAATCAAGAGTCCATCAAATCAAGAGTCCATCAAATCAATGTTAATTAAAATGGTTATTTCTCCAAAATAATATCCCGTCAAATCAATAGTCCCTCAAATCAAGAGTCCATCAAATCAAGAGTCCATCAAATCAATGTTAATTAAAATGGTTATTTCTCCAAAATAATATCCCATCAAGTCAATAGTCCCTCAAATCAAGAGTCCATCAAATCAATGTTAATTTAAGTGGTTATTTCTCCAAAATAATATTCCGTCAAATCAATAGCCCACCACATCGCTGTTCCTTATCCACCAAGATTAAATCGGGTGCCACCTCAAGCCCAACTTGAGTCTTGGTCCCCAGCTAGGGTTGCCAAATCCGACTTTATGGATGATGAAGGCACTGATGGCAAACTCTCCTCTTCCTCGGGCTTTTCTAGGTGTTTTTTACTTGCTCAGCGTCGCTGCGTCGGCTCCACATCACCTGGGGGAAGACTTTGTGGTGGCCTTCATGCAAAACGGTTTGCAGCAGACCCTCAACAGCGACTTCAAGCTGCTCATCACAGGTTATTCGCCCTTCACGTCTGTAACCATCTCCATGAAGAAGCCAGGCTTGAGGATGACGGTGCAGGCGACCACAGGCCAAACCATCCTGGTGAAGATCCCACCTCAAGCGGAGATGGTGGGAAGTAAAACCTTTGACAACACCGTGGTGGTGAGGGCCAACAACGCCATCTCCTTGGTGATGGTCAATGAGAAACCCACCTCGGTTGACTCGGCCGTGATATACCCGGTGCACAACTGGGGCACAGAGTACCACGTTGTGACACCCAACGTGGGCACTGACCGCTACGGCGAGTTCGTGGTGGCCGCCTGGGATGAGCCCACCGCGGTTGACGTACACCTCAAAGCCGCGGTGACCTACCAAGGCCGGTCTTACCCCCGGGGCTCAGTGCTCCCCATCAGACTGGAGCCCTTCCAAGCAGCCCAGCTCCAAAGCCCATCCGATATGTCCGGCACAAGGATCGTTGCCCAAAAACCCGTAGCCGTCTTCACTGGCCACACTTGCTTGGCCAGGTTCGCCCACTGCGACCATTTGGTGGAGCAGCTCCAGCCTGTTTCCAGCTGGGGCACCACCTTCATCGTGCCGCCGTTGCCTTTCGAGACTCAGTCTGATATCATCTACGTCTCCACCTCCCAGCCGACGCGCGTGGAGTCTCAACACGGGGTGACCAAGTCCGTTCGGGAGCTACGGCCCAGCCGGTCAACGCTCTATGGACTCCAAGCCTTAAATACCTTGTACCTCTCTGCCAACGCTGGCATCCAGGTCATTTTTTTTGCCGACGGAGGTAATAAAGATGCCATCTCTTACGACCCGTTTTTTATGACCATCCCAGATGTCTCCAGCTACTGCCACTCCTATAAAATCTTTGCCCTGGAGGGTTACGATAATTACGCCCTGCTGATCGCCAAGACCTCAGAGACGTCTGGAACGATGCTCAACAAAATGCCATTGAGAAACGTCGCGTGGAAACCTGTCCCGGGCACCGATTACTCCTGGGCCGGGCAGAGTTTGGGCAGTCAATTTGCCGTCCATACGGTGGAGCACAAGACGTCTCCCTTTGGGTTGCTCAGCGTAGGGATCCGGGAGCAAAAAGCCTACGGGTCGGCGGCTGTTTGCGACAGTGGTGAGTGTCCCATGGCCACCTCCAGCCCCCTTAACCCCCTTTTTGCTTCCCTGCTGCCCCCTCCCGAAAGCGTGGTTGCAATGCGAGGCAAACTCACGCTTTTTTAGGAGTCAAAATTTAGTCCTCCAAGCCGGGTGTCTGTAAAATCCCCTTTCCATCCCCATAGCTGATAAACGCGGAGCTCGCATCTTCAAAAGTATCTAAAATTAGCTGGTTTGA
Organism: Harpia harpyja; assembly: GCF_026419915.1. NCBI lineage: Eukaryota > Metazoa > Chordata > Aves > Accipitriformes > Accipitridae > Harpia > Harpia harpyja. Next base: position 53,055 of record NW_026293223.1, on the reverse strand, counting down.
GCTGAAACTCAAGGTTTTGTCTTGTAGTACAGGGATAGGCAGGTCTAAAAGGGCGTAATTAATCCAACATGGCTTTGGCCCGTTTTAGGAGAGGATATTACTTCTATAAATATAGCATCTATCAATAACCTATGAGGAAATAATCTATAATTAAATTAAATAAATTTTAATCTGTAAATCAATCATCTGTAATTAGACAATCAATGAAAGGAGCCTCAAGCGATCAGCCCAGATGTTCAAGTCTAAGCTTAAGGTGGCTAAACCCACCCGGGATAAATTTTAATCTATAAATAATCTGTAAATCAATCATCTGTAATTAAACAATCAATGAAAGGAGCCTCAAGTGATCAACCCACATGTTCAAGTCTAAGCTTAAGGTGGCTAAATCCACCCGGGATAAATTTTAATCTGTAAATCAATCATCTGTAATTAAAGAATCAATGAAAGGAGCCTCAAGCGATCAACCCACATGTTCAAGTCTCAGCTTAAGGTGGATAAACCCACCTCGGATAGATTTTAATCTATAAATCAATCATCTGTAATTAAACAATCAATGAAAGGAGCCTCAAGCAATCAACCCACATGTTCAAGTCTAAGCTTAAGGTGGCTAAATCCACCCGGGATAAATTTTAATCTGTAAATCAATCATCTGTAATTAAAGAATCAATGAAAGGAGCCTCAAGCGATCAACCCACATGTTCAAGTCTAAGCTTAAGGTGGCTAAACCCACCCGGGATAAATTTTAATCTATAAATAATCTGTAAATCAATCATCTGTAATTAAAGAATCAATGAAAGGAGCCTCAAGCGATCAACCCACATGTTCAAGTCTCAGCTTAAGGTGGATAAACCCACCCGGGATAAATTTTAATCTGTAAATCAATCATCTGTAATTAAACAATCAATGAAAGGAGCCTCAAGCGATCAACCCACATGTTCAAGTCTAAGCTTAAGGTGGCTAAACCCACCCGGGATAAATTTTAATCTATAAATAATCTGTAAATCAATCATCTGTAATTAAAGAATCAATGAAAGGAGCCTCAAGCGATCAACCCACGTGTTCAAGTCTAAGCTTAAGGTGACTAAACCCACCCGGGCTAAATCCCAGCTTTAATATAGTAGAGAACTGGAGGTGCTGGTTGACCGTCTTCGGTGACGGCGATGCTTGCGCTGTCCCCGAGGCCCCATCTGGCAGCGAAGTCCTCCCCCCAAATAATCGCGTGTGATTTCTTCCAGATCCCTGCCAGCTCGTCCAATGCCGCGTGAAGGAGACGTGCAAGATGGAGAAGGGGGAGGCCGTGTGCGTGCACGACTACATGGGAACCTGCATGGGGTCGCAGTCCCTGGAATACCACACCTTCGACGGGATGACCGTGGACGTCCGAGGCGGTTGCACCTACACCATTGCCAAGTATTGCGGCAACGATCCCACCCTGGTGCCTTTCGTCGTGGAGGAGAAGAAGAGCGAAGGCGATTTTAAGGAGTGGTTGACCAACATCTACGTGTACTCCTACAATATCTCCATCCACATAGGAGAGGGAGGTAAAATCCAGGTGGGTTTTTCCAGGCCGTGGCGGCGTTATTCTGGAGAAAGCCTTTTGTGCCAAGTGGAAGCGGATAAAACATCGTGGCGGGCGAGGTTGAAACCAAAAAAGGAGGAGAACCACCGAAACCACGGAGTATTGGGAAATTTTGCATTACAAATCAAGACGTGGCAAAGGAGAGGGTGCTTTGCACCTGGCTCGAGGTGTCTTTAATTAAAGCGTGCTTGCTTTTTGGTTAGCTTCAAGAAAAAGGCAATTTTAAGGGTGCAACTCTGCTGTAAGCCTGGATTTATCCATGGGGTCCACTAGCCATGGAGATCTACCACAAAAAGGGAGTCTAAGCGAGCTGTAAGTCTGTTTTACAAGGTTAGACGAGGTTTCTCCCAGCTGTAGAGTTCAGTGGTCTTAACATAAACGAGATTTTAAGCTCAGAATTTGAAGGAGAGGGTTTTCCCATGGCGCATTTGGGTTTTGATCTTTTCCCGCTAAAGCTTATTGCGTATCTACAGGACGCGGGGCAAAATTGCTGGTTTATGCTGATAATTGCTTCTTCCTGAAAGAAATTTCTTTTTCTGACTGTATCTAGATGTTTTTTTGGGGTTGTGACCTCTTAGCAAAGCCACCCCCCGATGAGATTGAACCCTTCTTTTTCTCCTTTCCCCCAAGGTCAACAACAAACCCACCAGCCTACCAGCCACCCTGGAAGCGGGGAGGATCCAGATCTCCCAAAACGAGGGTCGGACCATCCTGCAAACGGATTTTGGGCTGCAGGTGACCTACGACGAAGACTGGGCCATAATGGTGGCGGTGCCCAGCAGTTATTTTGGGGGCACCTGTGGACTCTGCGGCAACTTCAACGAGGACTCAGAGGACGAGATGACGCTTTCTGGTGGCACTCAGGCTTCCAGTGTGGAGGATTGGGCTGAGAGCTGGCGAGATCCCTCCTGCCGGGATGATTGTGAAGACCAGGAGACGCTGCAGGACACAGCAGGCTGTGGTGAGTTCAGATGGGGGGGGGGGGTCCCTAAGCATTTTGGGGGAGAAAGAAGGGGATCCACACAGGGATCTGGCCACGGGTGCCTGAGAGCTGCTGCCCAGCCCACCAAGTTGATGCTTGTAGGCGTCAACCAACATTGCCAGCATTGGGGAAGGGTTGTGTTGCTCTTTTCATGCCAAACCACCCCAAAACGCACCTTATCTGACTTCAGATGTCCGTAACGCACAGAATTACGGGGGGGCAGGTTCCTGAGGGCCACGCCCATGGGATATCTCGGGGACTCTGAATCACTTGCGGGCATCAACCGAGCCGACGTAGGAGCCTGATGTCCCTCTAAGGAAAGTGCTTAGCTCATCCCTTGCGTTGCCCTTTTTTTTCGAGACCTTCTTCTCATCCCCACAGCTCAGAGATGCCCCAAAAACAGCCACTTCGAAGCCTGCGGGACGGCGTGCCCTGCCACCTGCACCGACCCCAAAGCCCCCGCGTCCTGCAGCGAGCCGTGCACGGCCAGCTGCCAGTGCAACGAGGGCTTCGTCCTCCACAATGACTCATGTGTCCCAGCGGAGACCTGCGGTTGTTTCCACAACGGTCGCTCCTACAAGGTCCGGGAGGAATTTTGGGAGGACGGGAGCTGCCAGAGCCGGTGCCGATGCGAGGCAGGGGGGAAGGTGGCTTGCAAGAAGGCTGGGTGCAAGGCCCATGAGAAATGCGTCACGGTCGACGGCGTCCCCAAATGCCAGGCGAACCAGTATTTTACCTGCATCGGGACGGGCGATCCTCACTACACGACCTTCGACGGGTTGAAATACGATTTCCAAGGGACGTGCGTCTACCAGTTCGCGGCCCTCTGCGCTCAGGACCCCAAACTGGTCCCCTTCACCGTCAAGGTGGAGAACAACAACCGGGGCAGCAAAGCCGTGTCCTTCACCAAAGCCGTCACGTTGGAGGTCTACGGCAACGTCATCAGCATGAGCCAGGAGCATCCGCGCAAGGTCAAGGTAGGTGTCCGATGAGGACCTCGTGCAGCTTGCATCTAAACTGCTTATTTGCTATGTTTTCCCCCCGAATCGCCCTTTTTTTCCTCATGCGCACCACTGTGGAAGCATCGGTTTCTGTCTGCCGTCTCCAGAGGGAGCCCTGAGGAGCTAGGTTGGATTTAAACACCTTATTTTTAAACACTTAAAGAAGTTCATACAAAAAAAAAAGAAAAGAAAAAAACCCCTACAATTTGTTTATGGTGTCCTGGAAACAGCCAGTTTTCACTCTGGCAGACTAAGCGAGTGAAAAATATCCATGAATAATAGCAAAAATACTTCCACATTCAAAAGCATCCACTTTGCTTGACGTCTTCGGCTTCCTTTTTTTGCTCCCACGAGGCTTTCTGAGTTTAGATTTCCTTTCTTCCTGACAGCTGCAAACTGACTCAATTAATTTGGGAAAGGTCCAATTCTCGCCTCGTTTTAGCCAAAGTGTTGCACAAAAGGGTTAGCTACAACTTTTCCACTATTTCTCTCGCTGAACGATAATATTTTCCACTTAATATAGAACCCTATGCCTGGAAATCCTCTTCATGCGAAAGGTTTTTGCAGAAACACCTGAATCTCAAGAGATTTGCATTTTTTATGGAAGTTCTCCTCATCTAAAGTGTTGACCGAAAACACCCCAAACTCGACTGATTTGAATTTGCCCAGAAATCCTCCCCGTGCAAAGGGGTTTGCAAAAACGCCCAAATCTCAAGGGATTTGCATAGTTTTTACAGAAACACCCAAATCTTGAGTAATTTGCATTTGCCTGGAAATCCTTCCTGGGTTTTGCAGAAACACCCAAATCTCAAGCAATTTGCATTTTGTCCAGAAATTCTCCCCACGCAAAGTGTTTACCAAAACCACCCCAAACTTGACCGATTCGAATTTGCCCGGAAATTCCCCCCGTGCGAAGGGTTTTGCAAAAAAAAACCCACTCGCATCTCAACCGATTTGCATTTGCACGGAAATCTTTTTTTGCAAAAAAAAAAAAAAAACCCCGCCCCAAACTCGAGCGGGTCGCGCGAGCCGTTTGCTAACCGGTGCCACCGCCGACCTCTCCACCTTCTCCAGGTCAACGGCGCCTTCGTGGAGCTCCCGTTCACCCAGAAGGACCAGTTCGAGCTCTACCACAGCGGCGTCCACGGCTTCGTCCGCACCGCCTTCGGCTTGCGGGTGAGCTTTGACTGGTACAGCTACGCCCGCGTCATCCTCCCCGACGACTACGCCGGCGCCGTCTGCGGCCTCTGCGGCAACGCCAACCGCGACGCCGACGACGACTTCGTCACCCGGGACGGTAAACGGGCCGCGGATGAAATCCAGTTGGCCGATAGCTGGAAGGTGGGAGACGTCCCCGGCTGCTCGGCCGGTTGCGTGGGGGATTGCCCGGTGTGCGACGAGAAACAGAAACGGCTCTACCGCGGCGACGGCTATTGTGGGGTCATCGCCAGAGCTGGGGGGCCCTTCCGGGCTTGCCACCACGCCATCGACCCCACGCCGTTCCTTGAGGATTGCGCCTTCGATGCCTGCCACTACAAAGGCCACCGGGACACGTTGTGCAAAGCCATCGCCGCCTACGTGACGGAATGCCAGAGCCGTGGCATCGACGTGGAGCAGTGGAGGACGCCGTCCTTCTGCGGTGAGCCGGGGCCAGAAGGGGATTCCCCCCACACACACACACATGCTTGGCCATAAAAATAAGGTTTCGAGCCCAAGCGCCCGCTCTTGGCTTTGCTTAGAGCCAATGGAAACACAAAACGCTTCCAAAATTGGGTTTATTTGCCCTTTTTCCAACATCGCCTTGCGATGCAATTAGCTTATCCTCTCCCTCCCCAGCTCCAAGGCCAAACGATGAGTTAACGTGCAAATACGGATGTGGGGAAATCCTCTCCAACTTGCTTCCAAAGCAAAATTAATTCCTTCCTTCATGCAACGGTGCGAAATAAATCCCCATTGCCTTCCAGATTCTTCCTTGATGCAAGGAAGGGGAATGCAAAATCAGTCCCCATCGCTCTTCGGAGCGATATTGATGCTCAACCACTCAAGATTTGTTCGGATTTGCACCCTAGGCTTTGGGCTGATGAAAGAATAGGATTTATCTGCCCCATTTTCAACCATTCCTTCCAGAAAAATTATTTTATCCTCTCCCTCTACAGCCCCGAGGCCAAATGATGAATGAATTTAGATGCAAATACGGACGCGGGAAAATTTCCTCCAACTCATCTCCAAAGCAAAATTTGTTCCTCCTTCATGCAATAGAGCAAAATAAATCAGTATTTCCCTCCGCGCTCCTCCTTCGTGCAAGGAAAGGGAATGCAAAATAAATCCCTATTGCCTGCCACGTATTTCATTAATGCAAGGAAGGGGAATGCAAAATAAATCCCCGTTGCCCTCCACGTATTTTATTAATGCAAGGAAGGGGAATGAAAAAGAAATCCCCATCGCCCGCCACGTATTTTATTAATGCAAGGAAGGGGAATGCAAAATAAATCCCCATCGCCTGCCACGTATTTTATTAATGCAAGGAAGGGGAATGCAAAATAAATCCCTGTTGCCCTCCACATATTTTATTAATGCAAGGAAGGGGAATGCAAAATAAATCCCCATCACCCGCCACGTATTTCATTAATGCAAGGAAGAGGAATGCAAAATAAATCCCCATTGTCCTTCATGTATTTTATTAATGCAAGGAAGGGAATGCAAAATAAATCCTTGTTGCCCTCCATGTATTTTATTAATGCAAGGAAAGGGAAGGCAAAATAAATCCCCATCACCCGCCACGTATTTTATTAATGCAAGGAAGGGGAATGCAAAATAAATCCCCATCGCCCGCCACGTATTTCATTAATGCAAGGAAGGGGAATGCAAAATAAATCCCCATCACCCTCCAGCGTGATATCGATGCTCCACCACCAAGGACTCGCTTGCATCTGCCCCCCCCAAACTTCAGCGCAATGATGGAAATACTCACCCTGACGCTTTCAGCCGCAAATCCAAGCCGGGGCTTCATATTTTCTCCTCTGCTTCTCGCAGGCCCCTCCTGCCCCCCTCATTCGCACTACGAGCTCTGCGGGAGCAGCTGCCCAGCCACGTGTCGGGTCCGAGCCGTCCCCGAGGGCTGCGCGCCGACGCCGTGCACCGAAGGCTGCTTCTGCGACGAGGGCTTCGTCCTCAGCGGCGACGAATGCGTGCCGGCGGGCGAGTGCGGCTGCGAGCACCGGGAGCGCTACTACAAGAAGGGCGAGGAATTCTACGCCTCGTGCCGGGAGAGATGCCGTTGCAAAGCCAACGGGGTGGTGGAGTGCGAGGAGGTCTTCTGCAGCGCCCACGAGGAGTGTCGAGTAGAGGACGGGGTGCTGGGGTGTTACCCCGCCGGCTACGGGCGGCTGGTGGTGTCTGGTGACCCACACTACGTGACGTTCGACGGGCGAGCCTTCGACCTCCAGGGCTCCTGCACCTACGTCCTGGCGCGGCTCTGCAAGCCGGAGCGGCGGCTGACGAACTTCTCGGTGTTGCTGGAGAACGACGTGGGCGGCCGGGGTAACGTGGCCCTGATGAAGAAGGTGGTCATCTCCATCCACGGGTACACGGTCAGCATGGAGAGGGGACAGAAGTGGGAGGTGACGGTAAGTTGGGAGGGTCTCGCGCACCTCGTGGGTGCGCGAGCGCGTGCAAAATCCCTCGGTGCGCACCTGCATGCAAAAACCCCTCGGCGCGCTCATCCGTGCAAAATCCCTCGGTGCGCACCTGCACGCCAAAACCCCTCGGCGCGCTCGTCCGTGCAAAATCCCTCGGTGCGCACCTGCACGCCAAAACCCCTCGGCGCGCTCGTCCGTGCAAAATCCCTCGGTGCGCACCTGCACGCAAAAACCCCTCGGCGCGCTCATCCGTGCAAAATCCCGCGCGCATGCAAAATCTCCTGGTGCGTGTAAAATTCCCCCACTCCAATAAGTCAGGATGTCCCTGTCCCTCGGTGCACACACGTGTGCAAAATCCTTCGGTGCGTGCAAAATCGCCCGGTGCCTGCGTGCAAAATCCCCCCCCCCGGTGCCTGCGTGCAAAATCCCCCGATCCAGAAGTTGCGACGTCCCTGCCCGTCGGTGCAACATCCCCTGGCGCGTGCGTGCACGCCAAATCCCCCGGTTGCACGCGTGCGTGCAAACCCCTCCCCATCCTACGTGCGCGTCCCAGGTGGACGGGGAGCGCTACACGCTGCCGCTGGTGACGGAGGACAAGAAGCTACGGATTGGCCAAGAAGGGAACAACGTCGTCCTCCAGTCCGCCGCCGGCCTCCGGCTCCTCTACAACGTGGCCACCTACCTCCTCGTCACCATCCCCGACTCCTACCGGGGTCGCGTGTGCGGACTGGGCGGCAACTACAACGGGGACCCCGGTGACGACTTCCAGTTGCCCGGCGGGTCGCTGGCGCAGAGCTCCGAGGAATTCATCACCTCCTGGAAGGTGCCGGTGAAGGACGGAGCGTGTAGCGACGGCTGCGACGGCAAGGCTTGCCCCGCGTGCGACGCCGCCGACGCCGCTCCCTACGGCGCCGGCGACTCCTGCGGGCTCATCCGGGATCCGGCGGGACCTTTCGGGCCGTGTCACCCACGGGTGAGCCCGGTGGAGTATTTCAACCACTGCGTCCACGACGTCTGTGCCGCCAACGGCGCTCGTGACGTCCTGTGCCACAGCCTCCAAGCCTACGTCGCCGCTTGCCAAGCCGCCGGGGCCGAGATCGGCGGGTGGAGAACGACCGCTTTTTGCCGTAAGTGCTCCGGAATACCTCCGTGGAGCCACTTCAGCTCCTGTTTTCCTCCAAAGTCACGTTTTCCCCCAGAAAAAATCCCCCAATTTTGCAAGCGTGGCTTTTTTTTTCCTGCTTTTGAGGCAAACTCGCCTTCGCTGTCTGGACCAAGGCAACGTACGAATGACCTGTGTAATATCACGCAAGGCTGCTTTTTGCTTAACTCCCCCCCAAAATCTGTCAAAATCCGTCATTTATTTTTAAACCTCCCCCCCAAAAGCTCAATTTGGGGCTTCAATCACCTATTTCCCACCCAAAACACCCTGGAAGAAAGAAATTCCAGCTTCCCGCCTCCAAAACATCAATATTTGCGTCCAATGAGTTCGAGATGGACATCCCTCTACTTTGCCTCGAGGTGCTTAGTGCTACACAAATGCTTTAACTTGGATGTTAAAAGCGGGATTCAATTGGCTTAACATCTTTTGGAGCCATCAGAGATGCCCAAGACCATTGGTCAGCCATGGGGATGCTCCACTGGGTCCGGGAAAAATGGTCATAATTTTTTGGGGGTGGAAATAATGGTAATTCTCTCTTTTTTTTTTTTTTTCCCAGCCCTCTCCTGCCCACCGCATAGTCACTATGAGCTCTGCACCCGTACCTGCGACTTCACCTGCGCCAGCCTATCCGTGCCAGCCCCGTGTAGCTGGACGTGCTTTGAGGGCTGCCAGTGCGATGACGGTTACCTCTTCGATGGAGAAGCCTGCGTGTCCCTGGAGCAGTGCGGCTGCACGCACCAGGGACGGTATTTCAAGGTAAGGTTGACCATCGAGGCTTGGCGTCGGCGGTTTTGGTGGAAATCGGGTTGAGGAAGGAATGTGGGGCGGGTTGTCCCGTCTGGGTGATGCAACCGGTTTGGCAATTCGGTCTTCTAATGAGGTGGGTTGTCCTGACTAGATGATGGAACTGGTTTGTGGCCTCAATCTTTGATGAGTTGGGTCGTCCCATTGAGTTGACGCAACTCACTTTGGGTCTCAATCTTCAGTGAGGTAGGCTGTCCCATCTAGACGATGCAACAGGTTTGGGGAATTCTTTGGTGAGGTTGGTTGTCCCATCTAGATGATGCACTGGATTTGGGGATTCCATCTTTGATGAGGTTGTCCCATTCAGTCGATGCAACTGGCTTTGGGACTCGACCTTCAACGAGGTGGGTTGCCACTTCGTTTTAAGGACACACGTCTAAAATAATGCAATTAATAACATCCTAAAATGCGTATTTTGCTCTGCTGGACCGGGGGAAAAAGGACAATTAGTCCACTGAGTTTCACAAATTCCACCTCATGGTTTTTCTTCCTCTCTCTGGGATTTCTTCCCCGCCTGAAGGTGGGAAATTCCTCCCCAAATTTGGAGACGGCGTCCGTGTGGATTAACCTCTGAGCCTTTCCTTTCCAGGCGGGCGAGACCATCATCTCCAGCAACTGCTCCAAGAAATGCAATTGCCACCTCTCCCAGGGACTTGTTTGCGAGGACATACGGTGTCCGCCGGACGAGGTCTGTGCCACGCGGGACGGGGCACAGCGGTGCGTCAAGCGGGAAGGCCAGTGCCGGGTCTCGCCGGGGGCCTCCTTGACCACGTTTGACGGCGCCGGCGGAAGGCTCCTCGCCAGCGGCACCTACAAAGTCACCGCCCTTTGCGACGAGCAGTCGCCCAACTGGTTCAAGGTGGTGGTGGACGTCAGCGAGTGCCGGGACGACAGCATCCCGGCTGCCGTGGCCGTCTTCGTCTTCTTCCGCGAAGCTTTCATCACTGTGAATAACAACATGGAGGTGTGGGTAAGTCGGGGCAGGGCGCGGGCAACCCTTGCGGATGAGCGAGTTGAGTAATTAAATTAAGGCGTGGAATCGGGGTGGGATTTATCTCCTCTTCCCTTAGTGGCTCTTAGGCGTTCAACCCAATGGTATCCTTGTGCCGTACTATTTTTACGGGGCGGTCTTGGATTTTTTTTTTTTTTTTAACCCGTTTCTGGCGGTTTGCCTCGCTGCAGGTGAATGGTCTTTTCACCCGCCTCCCAACCGCGGTGTCCAAAGCCATTTCCTTGAGCGCGGTGGCAGGGAACATCACCGTCTCCCATACGTCAGGGATGGATGTGCTCTTCAGCCCCAGCGGGGAGGTGACGGTGACCGTAGGGGCCGCCTTGGTCAACCGGCTCTGCGCTCCCTGCGGCAACTTCAACGGCGACCCCAGCGATGACCTGAAGCTGCCTGATGGCCGGACCGTGAGGAACATCGCAGAGGTTGTTGATGCCTGGAAAGCCAGGGATTTCGCGGGATGGTGAGTGACCCCAAAAGACCCACCCCCCCCAAACCATGGGCTGATATTTTTTTTTTAAGCCTGGGCAAGCAAGAGGGTAGGGAACAAGCTCCGTGGGGCATCAACGGGTTGGGCTAGGCGGCATGCGGAAAGGACTTCTCCATCTTCTTTGGTTTCATCCACAGCGACTGACACACACAAACCCAAGGAAATTATTCCGGTAAGTGACTCTTGTCCTTCTTTGCTGTCACATCTCACACTACAAATGCTCCTGCAGCCCCGTGATTGGATAAGGCTTAGTTTGTTCGACCCTCCCTAATTAATTACCTGAATAATTGGGGGTTTCTGGCGCCCCAGCATGGGCCAGACTTAGACGCGTGTGAAGAGTAGACACCCGATGCCTTAGCTTCGATGGCAGCCATCCTGTACAAAACGGCTCTCGACCAAAATCACGATGCCCAGGGAAGTTTTCTTTGTAGAAAGAAAAACTGAGACAAGATCAAGCTGAAAAAAAATAGTTCTTTGGTGCCTCATGGGATGCCTTCTACTTCGTTAAGCTGCTCGGGTTTGTCCCCATGAGAAGCAGAGTCAAATATAGAGTGAGTGCTGAATTTAGATAGGTTTCACCGAGCATAGAATGGTCTTGCTGAATATAGGGTAATTTTGCCCAATAGAAAATAATCTTGCTGAACACAGGGCTTTCTTGCAAAATACCGAGCCATTTTGCCGAATATAGGGCAACTTTGCCAAATATAGGGTGATCTTGCCTAATACAGTGCGATCTTGCCGAATATAGCGTGATCCAGCTGAATATAGGGCCATCGTGCCAAATGGAGAGCAATCGTGCTGAATATAAGTTGCTCTTGTTGAACAGATAGTGATTTTGCCAAATAATGAGCGATCTTCCCCAGTATAGAGCCTTTTTGCCAAATATAGAGCTATTTTGCCCAATATAGAGCCATTTTGTCCACTATAGAGCCATTTTACTGAACCAATATAGAGCCATTTTGCCCACTATAGAGCCATTTTGCCCACTATAGAGCCATTTTACTGAACCAATATAGAGCCATTTTGCCCACTATAGAGCCTTTTTGCCCACTATAGAGCCATATTGCCCACTATAGAGCCATTTTGCCCAATATAGAGCCATTTTACTGAACCAATATAGAGCCTTTTTGCCCACTATAGAGCCTTTTTGCCCACTATAGAGTCATTTTACTGAACCAATATAGAGCCTTTTTGCCCACTATAGAGCCTTTTTGCCCACTATAGAGCCATTTTACTGAACCAATATAGAGCCTTTTTTCCCAATATAGAGCCATTTTGCCCACTATAGAGCCATTTTACTGAACCAATATAGAGCCATTTTGCCCAATATAGAGCCTTTTTGCCCACTATAGAGCCATTTTGCCCACTATAGAACCATTTTACTGAACCAATATAGAGCCATTTTACTGAACCAATATAGAGCCATTTTGCCCACTATAGAGTCATTTTACTGAACCAATATAGAGCCATTTTGCCCAATTTAGAGCCATTTTGCCCAATTTAGAGCCGTTTTACTGAACACAGAGCAACCCCAAAGCCACCGCTACAGGGCAACGAAGATCTCCCCAACGGCCATCCCATCTCCACCTTCTGCTTGCTTGCCCGCACACCTCGCCCCTGCGCACCCACCGCCTCCCCCTCCCTCCACCACCTTCCCCAGCCCCGCCGCATCGCGCTGCCTGTCCTGCACGGCACCTCCGCACCACCGCCGAACCCCAAAACGTGCCCCAACCCAACCATTTAACCCTTGCTTCCCCTCTGCTGCTGGCTACGAGGATGCTCCCGAGCGAAACCGGACAAGGTCGCAACAACAGGGTGGTGGGTGGGGAGGTAACTGCAAATTTTTGGCGACACCCATGACGTGGAAGACGAAGCCAACAACGCCGCAAGGCAGTAGCCAGGCTTGGGAATTTTTTGAGCGCGATCCCACACCCGAGGACAAGATCGGCCCCGTAAAACCACGGTCGCGCTGAGCAAAACTCACCTTTGGGGAAGACGCAACGTTCTGCGATGACGAGGGTGAGGAAGGGCTGTTGGTTCCTCTTCCAAGGGGGGGCCCTGACGGCTGCCCGCGTTTCGTTTTTTTTTCAGCCGCGCCTCCAACCTCGTGCGGATGGAAGTGGAAGCCCCCGTCTACCCTATGCAGTAGGCGAAACCACGCGGGGGACTGATGCGAGAGGACAATTTCCGCACGCACGTGCACACCAGTTCCCGCGCTTCTTGTAAATATTTTTGCGGAGGTTTTCGTGCCTCTCGAAGCACAAACCGGCGTCTCAGGTTGAGTTTCTGCAAGCGCAGGAGGAAAACCGGCACTGAGCTATGATGGGCGCCTACAGCACCAGGTCGCACGGCCTTAAATACCTGCAAAAAAAAAAGGGCAAACGCTTGATCTGGCCTCAAATGGTGAGAAAAAAATGGTGTATTTTAAAGACCTGATCTACTTCAGGTAGAGCGCAAAGCCGAGATGACCCGTCTGCTCCGGAGTGGCCTGAAGGAAAGCGAGATAAACACCTCAAGCCGAAATAAACATAAAATTGAGATCCACAGACCCAAATCCTAGCCTTTTTTCTCCAGAAAACACTATTCCCTTTGACTGTTTTCAGTATAATACTGCCTGCTCTTGGGTAATTCAATAAACCCTTTTTACAAAGTTTTTTCTCGTGGGTTTGTGGGGGGGGTTTTTGCTTTGTAAATTCTGGGGTGGGGGGAAAATAATGGGAATTGTCTTCTCTGTTTCCACGGTTGGTGGGGAAACACCTCGGTGTGGTTTCCCACAGCGAAACGTGTCTTCCCGTGGGGAAAGAGGTCACCCGACGTGTCTCCCATGGTCAAACAACCCAACGTGGCTTCCACAGTCAAACAACCCACCCAACACGTCTCCCACGGTGAAACATGGTGATTTTTCCACGAGGAAACACCCCAACATATTTCCCGTGGTGAAATACCCCAAATTATTTGCAACTTGAGGGTACAGCTGAATTACTGTGGGAACTGAACCTTTTCGGAGGTGACACAAACACAACCCCAGCTCTTGCGGTACTGCACACAGGGCGATAGCAATAGGCTGAGTAATTAAAAACAAATAAAGAATAACGAACAATTTGGGACGAAACGAGAATTGCCTGCTCGAGAAGTAAATTCTTGGGCTCGTCGAAGGCAGAAATTTGCTCGAGTTGACGGCAGCCACGTGCACACATCCCTGTGCATCCACTGTCCCTGTTTCTGGGCAGGTTTTTTTTTAATATAATATATCAATACCTCCATTTTTGAAACATAAATTAGAGAGAAAAAAAAAAAAAAAACAAACCAAACCAACCCAGCTGTTTCCCGCAAAGTCTATGCAAGGTCATTCTATTTCCACAGAAAACTTTCCTGTCATCAAGTCAGCAGGAAAACGCTGCCATCGGCAGCTGCTCGACTTCTGGAGTATTTCACTTGCCGTGAGAAACCCACAATAATGAGGGAGTTTGTGTGATCCCACCCAACCGGAGAAAGCTGGGGAATATCCTGAAGGGATTAATGTCAAAGAACCCCCCTGCAATTAATTAAAATGAATCCCAAAGCAATTAAAAGAAATCGCAAAGCAATTATAACAAATCCCAAAGCAATTACAACCCCCCTGGAATGTTTATAAAAAAATCCAAAGTATTTATAACATCTCAAAGTGATGATAAAGTAAGTCCAAAGAAGTCAGAAGTTATCTCAAAGCACTTATAATAAATCCCAAAGCGATCGTGGCAAACCCCCAAAGTATTTCCAAATTATCCCAAATGAGTTCTAGCAATTAAAGCAAAATCCCAAAGGAATTAAAAGAAATCCCAAAGCAATTAAAGCAAAATCTCAGAGCAATTAAAGCAAATTCCCAAAGCAATTAAAGCAAAATCCCAAAGCAATTAAAAGAAATCCCAAAGCAACCAACGCAAATTCCCAAAGGTATTAAAAGAAATCCCAAAGCAATTAAAGCAAAATCTCAAAGCAATTAAAGCAAAATCCCAAAGCAACTAACGCAAAATCCCAAAGCAATTAAAGCCAAATCTCAAAGCAATAAAATCCCAAAGCAATTAAAGCAAAAGCCCAAAGCAATTAAATAAAAGCCCAAAGCAATTAAATAAAATCCCGCCCCATTTATAAATTATCCCCAAAGAATTCTAACAAACCCAAAACAAATAAAAAAAAAAAAAAGGTATAAATCACTGAAATTTGGCCTCTTGCAACCTGCCGAGGAACCTTCCAACACCAACGATCTTCCCCGGGGTCACCAAATTCACCCGAAATCAGGCAAAATCCAGCACAAATTAAACAGAATTAATCACTTGCTGGTTTTGGATGCCTTCCCCGGGCACAGGACTCAATTTGTTATTTCTGAGCCCAAATATTTACAAGACGTCCGAGTTTGACGACTTTCCCGGAAAAATGTTATCGCTGACATCGCTTATGAGCGACCAGGTGGTCTCTGTCCTAGAAAAGGGTATTTTCCTGGGAGAATAATCCCCGGGGATGAAGAAATTGCCTTTTTTCCCCCCAAAAATGGGTGGAGGCGACCCCGGGAGATCAGCCCCTAAAAAGATGCACGGAAAAAATCATGCACCAGTGGGACGGGGGGATTTTTGCAACTTTCTGCCCCACGGCTTCGAGGTTGTCTAGGGATGGTGGAAATCCGAAGCGAGGCCCACCGCAATGTGAAGCAAGGCCGGTTGCAACCCTCAACGAGGTGCGTTGCAAACCGAAGCGTGCTGCATTGCAAATCGAAGCGTGGTGCGTTGCAACCCAGAGCGACAGGCTTTGCAATCCAAAAAGAGCTGCTCTGCAATACAAAATAATGTGCATTAAATCCCAAATCAGTGCCGCTGCAATCCAGAAAAAAGGCCCGTTGCAACCAAAAGCAAAGCCCGTTGCAATCCAAAGCAAGGCCTGTTGCAATCCAAAGCAAGACCCATTGCAATCCAAAGCAAGACCCATTGCAATCCAATGCAAGGCCCATTGCAACCCAGAACAAGCCCTGTTGCAATCCAGAACAAGGCCCATTGCAATCCAAAGCAAGACCCATTGCAATCCAAAGCAAAGCCCGCTGCAATCCAGAACAAGACCTGTTGCAATCCAAAGCAAGACCCATTGCAATCCAAAGCAAGGCCTGTTGCAATCCAAAGCAAAGCCCATTGCAATTCAAAGCAAGACCCGTTGCAATCCAAAGCAAAGCCCATTGCAATCCGGAACAAGACGCATTGCAATCCAAAGCAAGGCCCGTTGCAATCCAGAACAAGGCCTCTTTTAATCCAAAGCAAGACCCATTGCAATCCAAAGCAAAGCCCGTTGCAATCCAAACCAAGACCCATTGCAATCCAATGCAAGGCCTGTTTTAATCCAAAGCAAGACCCGTTGCAATCCAGAACAAGGCCCATTGCAATCCAATGCAAAGCCCATTGCAATCCAAAGCAACACCCGTTGCAATCCAAAGCAAAGCCCATTGCAATCTGGAACAAGACCCATTGCAATCCAAAGCAAGACCCGTTGCAATCCAAAGCAAGACCCATTGCAATCCAATGCAAGGCCTGTTTTAATCCAAAGCAAAACCCATTGCAATCCAAAGCAAGACCCATTGCAATCCAAAGCAAAGCCCGTTGCAATCCAAAGCAAGACCCATTGCAATCCAATGCAAGGCCTGTTTTAATCCAAAGCAAAACCCATTGCAATCCAAAGCAAGACCCGTTGCAATCCAAAGCAAAGCCCGTTGCAATCCAAAGCAAGACCCATTGCAATCCAAAGCAAGACCCATTGCAATCCAATGCAAGGGCTGTTTTAATCCAAAGCAAGACCCATTGCAATCCAAAGCAAGACCCGTTGCAATCCAAAGCAAAACCCATTGCAATCCAAAGCAAGACCCATTGCAATCCAAAGCAAGACCCATTGCAATCCAATGCAAGGCCTGTTTTAATCCAAAGCAAGACCCATTGCAATCCAAAGCAAGACCCGTTGCAATCCAGAACAAGACCCATTGCAATCCAATGCAAGGCCTGTTTTAATCCAAAGCAAAACCCATTGCAATCCAAAGCAAGACCCATTGCAATCCAAAGCAAAACCCATTGCAATCCAAAGCAAGACCCGTTGCAATCCAAAGCAAGACCCGTTGCAATCCAAAGCAAAGCCCGTTGCAATCCAAAGCAAGACCCATTGCAATCCAAAGCAAGACCCGTTGCAATCCAGAACAAGACCCCTTGCAATCCAAAGCAAGACCCGTTGCAAACCGAAGTAACAGGCATCGCAATCCCACGCGAGGAGCGTTGCGATGCAGCACAAGGCCTGTTATAACCCAAAGCAAAGCCCGCTGCAAACCAAAGCAACAGGAATTGCAATCCTAAGCCAGGCCCGTCGCAATGCAAAGCTCCACGCTTTGAAATCCACGGCGAGGGGCATCGCGACCCAAAAGCCGCTCACGCCGCCACCCAAACCCACCGGCGTTGAAATCCCAAACCAGATGCCGTCACGCCGCCCCGGCTTTCCACTTTCCCGACCTTTTGCAGCCGCAATTATGCAAGATCCGGGGAGGGGGCGGAGGGCAGCAGAGATTTTTTTTGCTTTTTATTTACCTCTGGAAAGGGCCGGGGGGGGGGGGGAGCAGAAATATCAGGTGTTGGCCACGTCTCAGCCGTCCCCGTTGCAAAAAATAAATAACTAAGAAAACAAAGGAGGAGCAACCGCCTTTGGCAGCGGGAGGCCCAAATTTCCCAGAAATCCCCAGAGGAGCTGGCGGGATTCCCGGTTGCTTTTGCAACCGGAGCTGTTGCGGTTGGCCGGGCTCCGGTTGCGAGCAAGAAGAAGCCGGAAAAGCGATGCAAGGGTTTATTCGGTCGCAAGGTTTTGCAAAAATCTCAGCGCCGGTTGGCGGATGCAATTTCGGGCGACGGAGTCGAGGGGGGGGGGAAGCTGCAGCATGCAAATATCAAGGGGTTTATTTTCCCCGTGCAATGCATGGCTTGCTCTGCAAAAGCTTAATTTTTTTTCCCCTGTGCAATGCATGGCTTGCTCTGCAAAAAACTTAATTTTTTTCCCCATGCAATGCGTGGCTTGCTCTGCAAAAGCTTAATTTTTTTTCCCCATGCAATGCATGGCTTGCTCTGCAAAAAACTTCAATTTTTTCCTATGCAATGTGTGGCTTGCTCTGCAAAATCTTTTTTTTCCCCATGCAATGCGTGGCTTGCTCTGCAAAAAACTTCAATTTTTTCCCCTGTGCAATGCACGGCTTGCTCTGCAAAAAGCTTAATTTTTTTCCCCGTGCAATGCATGGCTTGCTCTGCAAAAAACTTCAATTTTTTCCCTGTGCAATGCGTGGCTTGCTCTGCAAAAACCAAAACTTTGCAAGGAGCAAAAGGCTTCCCCAGGGGTTAATCCCCTCCCAACCTTTCACAATCTGGTGGCCACTTCGCCTGGGAAAAGCAAAGTTTTCTATTTTTAGTTGTTTTTTTAGTTCTTTTCACCTGCAAAGGAACCCGGATGGAGGCAGGTTTTGGGGGGGGTTGTTTGAAATTCGTCTGGATGAGGTGGAGGAAAAGCAGAAGTGGGGAGGGAGAGTGATGCAACAGCTCCGAGCAGGGATGCAAAAATGAGGGGGAGAATAATTAAACCTGGTGCAAATGGTGCAAAAATTAAAAATGATGCAGATGCAAAAGAGGGAGGAATATCCAGGCCCAAGTGCAAAAGCAAACGGTGCAATGATTAAACCCGATGCAAATGCAAAAAAAGGAGAGAAAATAATTAAACTCGATGCAAATGCAAATAATGTAATGATTAATCTAGGTGCAAGTGCAAAAATGGGGAGAAATAATTAAACCTGATGCAAATGCACACAATGCAATGATTAATCTTGGTGCAAATGCAAAAATGGGGAGAAATAATTAAACCTGATGCAAACGGTGCAAAAATTAAAAATGATGCAGATGCAAAAGAGGGAGGAATATCCAGGTCCTAGTGCAAAAGCAAACGGTGCGATGATTAAACCCGATGAAAACAAGAAAAAAGGAGAGAAATAATTAAACTCGCTGCAAATGCAAATACTGTAATGATTAATCTTGGTGCAAGTGCAAAAATGGGGAGAAATAATTAAACCTGACGCAAACGGTGCAAAAATTAAAAATGATGCAGATGCAAAAGAGGGAGGAATATCCAGGCCCAAGTGCAAAAGCAAACGGTGCGATGATTAAACCCCATGAAAACGCAAAAAAACCCCAGAAATAATTGAACTCGCTGCAAATGCAAACAATGCAATGATTAATTTTAGTGCAAGTGCAAACATGGGGAGAAATAATTAAACCTGATGCAAATGCAAACGGTGCAATAATTAAAAATGGTGCAGATGCAAAAGGAGGGAGGAATATCCAGGCCCAAGTGCAAAAGCGAACGGTGCAGTGATTAAACCAGATGAAAACACAAAAAAAGGAGAGAAATAATTAAACTTGATGCAAATGCAAACAATGCAATGATTAATTTTCGTGCAAATGCAAAAATGGGGAGAAATAATTAAACCTGATGCAAATGCACACAATGCAATGATTAATCTTGGTGCAAATGCAAAAATGGGGAGAAATAGTTAAACCTGATGCAAACGGTGCAAAAATTAAAAATGATGCAGATGCAAAAATGGGGAGGAATAATCCCTGGGTGTCCAGGGAGACCCTCCATGCAAGGGGGTGACACTTGGGTGTCATGGGTGGGACCCCCGTGTCCGGGGGGGGGACCCAATTATCCAAGGAGACCCCCCCCCTCCATGCAAGAGGACCCAGGTGAAGGGGGGGGACCCCCCCCTTGTTTTACAGCCATCATGGGGGTCGTACTGGTCTTACTGGGAGGTAAGTGCTGGGATGGGGGGGGGGGGGGCTGATGCCTGGGTCCCCGTGGGGGGGGGTCCCGGCCACCCGGGTCCTCCTGCACCCATGTTCGTGTCGCTGCTGCCACCTGCTGCCCCACCCTAGACATGCTCATGGTATGCTAATATATGCTAATGTACCCGCCAGAGCACCCACAACCTCGACGCCAGGCGGGTGCTGCCCTCCCCCCCCTCAAGGTCACCCCCAAATCTGGGGGGGGACACACGTCACTTCGCGGTGGCACGTCCTTGGCGTGCAATGGTGGTGTTGCACGCTCCTCGGGGTGCAGATACGGTGTTGCACGCTCCTCGGGGCGCAATGGTGGTGTTGCACGCTCCTCAGGGTGCAGATACGGTGTTGCACGCTCCTCGGGGTGCAATGGTGGTGTTGCACGCTCCTCGGGGTGCAATGGTGGTGTTGCACATTCGTTGGGGTGCAATGGTGGTGTTGCACGCTCCTCAGGGTGCAGATACGGTGTTGCACGCTCCTCGGGGTGCAATGGTGGTGTTGCACGCTCCTC
Organism: Harpia harpyja; assembly: GCF_026419915.1. Lineage (NCBI taxonomy): Eukaryota > Metazoa > Chordata > Aves > Accipitriformes > Accipitridae > Harpia > Harpia harpyja. The sequence goes on along the minus strand of NW_026293223.1, from coordinate 33,015 downwards.
GGGGTGCAATGGTGGTGTTGCACATTCGTTGGGGTGCAATGGTGGTGTTGCACGCTCCTCTGGGTGCAATGGTGGTGTTGCACATTTCTCAGGGTGCAATGGTTGTGTTGCACGTTTCTCGGGGTGCAACAGTGGTGTTACACGCTCCTTGGCGTGCAATGGTTGTGTTGCACGCTCCTCAGGGTTCAATGGTGGTGTTGCACGCTCCTTGGGGTGCAGATATGTTGTTACACACTGCTCGGGGTGCAATGGTGGTGTTGCACACTCCTCGGGGTGCAGATACGGTGTTGCACGCTCCGCGGGGTGCAATGGTGGTGTTGCACGCTCCTTGCGGTGCAGATACGGTGTTGCACACTCCTTGGGGTCAATGGTGGTGTCACACGCTTCTCAGGGTGCAATGGTGTAGTTGCACGCTCCTTGGCGTGCAATAGTGGTGTTACACACTCCTTGGGGTGCAATGATGGTGTTGCACACTCCTCAGGGTGAAGATACGCTGTTACACGCTCCTCAGGGTGCAATGGTGGTGTTGCACGCTTCTCAGGGTGCAATGGTGTAGTTGCACTCTCCTTGGGGTGCAGATATGGTGTTACACGCTCCTTGGCGTGCAATAGTGATGTTACACACTCCGTGGGGTGCAATGGTGGTGTTATAAACTCCTCTGGGTGCAGATGCGTTGTTACACACTCCTCGGGGTGCAATGGTGGTGTTGCACGCTCCTCTGGGTGCAATTGTGATGTTGTATGTTCCTCAGGGTGCAGATACGGCGTTGCACGCTCCTCGGGGTGCAATGGTGGTGTTGCATGCTTCTCGGGGTGCAATAGTGGTGTTACACACTCTTTGGCGTGCAATGGTGGTGTTGCACGCTCCTCAGGGTGCAGATTCGGAGTTGCACTCTCCTTGGGGTGTAATAGTGGTGTTGCACGTTCCTCAGGGTGCAGATACAGTGTTGCACGCTCCTCAGGGTGCAATGGTGTAGTTGCACACTCCTCGGGGTGCAATGTTGGTGTTACACGCTCCTCGGGGTGCAATGGTGGTGTTGCACGCTTCTCAGGGTGCAATGGTGTAGTTGCACGCTCCTTGGGGTGCAGATATGGTGTTACACACTCTTTGGCGTGCAATGGTGGTGTTGCACGCTCCTTGGGGTGCAATGGTGGTGTTGCACGCTCCTCAGGGTGCAGATACGGTGTTGCACGCTCCTCGGGGTGCAATAGTGGTGTTACACACTCCTCGGCGTGCAAGGGTGTAGTTGCACACTCCTAGGGGTGCAGATATGGTGTTACATGCTCCTTGGAGTGCAGTGGTGGTGTTGCACACTCCTCGGGGTGCAATAGTGGTGTTACACGCTCCTCGGGGTGCAATGGTGGTGTTGCACGCTTTTCAGGGTGCAATGCTGGTGTTGCACATTTCTCGGGGTGCAATGGTTGTGTTGCACACTCCTCGGGGTGCAATAGTGGTGTTGCACGTTCCTCAGGGTGCAGATACAGTGTTGCACGCTCCTCGGGGTGCAATGTTGGTGTTGCACGCTCCTCGGGGTGCAACGGTGGAGTAGGTGCAACCTACCTGGAGTAGGAAAATCCGTGGCTACTGGTTTCCATCTGAGACGGGGTCCAGAGGGAGACGGGAACGTCCTCGGAGGAGGAAAATCCTTGAACGGAGATCTCCGGCTGAGGTCATCACAAAAATTCCGTGGATTGGGATTCCCAGTCACAAATATTCCGTGGATTGGGATTCCCAGTCACAAAAATTCTGTGGATTGGGATTTCCGGCTGGTTTGGGGTCAGGAAGGAGATGGGAAGAGCCAGGGAGGATCCCAGAGGGATGGAGGATCCGGGGGGGGGTCTGGAATATTTTGGGGGGATCCCTGGGGAACTGGGACATCGAGGGGAAATATGGGATGGAGGATCCCGGTGGGATGGGGGTATCGGGGGGGGGGGGGCGATTCCTTCACAGCGGACCCCCAAGATCCCCATTTTTTCCCCCGATTTGCCGCATGTCCCCAACTCCTTCCTACATAAAGGCACAAGGGGAAAAAAAAAAAAAAAAAAGGGCAAAAAAAAAGACCGAGGCTTTTCTCTGCCCCCCCCCAAAAAAACCCACCCTGGGGTGCCCCCAAAATACCCGGGGGATCCCCAAAACCACCCCCTACCCCCTTGTGGACCCCTGGGGTCCCCCTAAACCCCCCTGGGACCCCCAAACTGCTCCAAGGATCCCCCAAATCATGCCAGGGACCACCCCCCCAAAAAAAAAAAAACCATTCCAGGTATAGCCCAGAACTATCCCAGGGACCCCCCAAACCCCTCAGGGACCCCCCCAAACTGCTCCAGGGACCCCTCAACCCCCCCCAGGGACCACCTAACCCCCCCCAGGACCCCTTAAATCCCCCCTGGGACCCCCCAAATCCCCCCTGGGACCCCCCCCAAACTGCTCCAGGGACCCCCTAAACCCCCCCAGGGACCCCCCAAACCTCCCCAGGGATCCCCCAACCTCCCTGAGGACCCTTTCAGCCCCCCCAAAACTCCCAAACTCCTCCAGGAGAACCCCCAATCCCCTCTGGGAACCCCTAAACCCCCCCAGAGACCCCCAAATCCTCCCCAGGGACCCCCCCAAACCCCCCAGGGAGCCCCCCAAACCTCCATGGAGACTGCCCAACCTCTCAAGGAACCCCCCCAAACCTCCCTGAGGACCCTCTCAGCCCCCCCAAAACTCCCCCAGGGGACCCCCCTAATCCCCTCTGGGAACCCCAAAACCACCCCAGGGACCCCCCCCACCTCCCTGAGGACCCTCTCAGCCCCCCTGAAACCCCCAAACTCCTCCAGGGGATCCCCCCAATCCCCTCTGGGACCCCCCACCTCCCCCAGGGACCCCCCAAACCTCCCTGAGGACCCTCTCAGCCCCCCCCCAAAACTTCCAAACTCCTCCAGGGGAATCCCCCCAATCCCCTCTGGGAACCCCCCCCCCCCAGGACCCCCTAAAACCCCCCAGGGACCCCCCCCAAACCTCCCTGGGGACCCTCTCAGCCCCCCTGAGACCCCCAAACCCCTCCAGGGCAACCCCCAAATCCTCCCCAGAGAACCCCCCCCCAAACCTCCCTAGGGACTCTCCAACTCCCCCCCGGACCCCCTCACCCCCCCCCCAAACCTCTCCAGGGACCCCTCAACCACCCCAGGGACCCCCAGACCCCCCCAGGGACGCCCCCAAAACCTCCCTGGGGACCCTCTGAGCCCCCCCCAAAACCCCCAAACTCCTCCAGGGACCCCCCCTCAATCCCCTCTGGGACCCCCAAAACCACCCCAGGGACCTCCCAAACTTGCCCAGGGCCCCCCCCCCTCCTCTCCCAAGACCCCCAGCTGACTATCAGAAGAGGGATCCAGGTGTCCAAGGGAGCACCCAGGCACCTGGGGGGGGGGCACCCAGGCATCTGGGGGGGGGGCACCCAGGCATCCAGGGCCCCTCGTTAGCCGCTCTCCGGACCGTGATGCCCCAGTGCCGCCTGTTCATTTGCTTAGCAATTAACGGTGACGAGGGAGGGGACTGACCCACAACTGGACTCCTGGGTCCCTGTTGGGGGGGGGGGGGGGGCATGGAGGCGATGAGGGGGGCTTTGGGGGAGTCCTTGGGGACATTTGGGGTGTCAACACCCCCCTCGACGGTTGTGTGCCCCCCCCCCCAGATGCCTGGGTCCCTGGGTGCTCCATGGGGCTCTGCCCAACCCCACCCCTCCCCCGGCAGCCTGGGTCCATGGGTGCCCCCCCCTTGCCCCCCCCCAATCTATTGTTCCGGAGAACAAAAGGCTCCCGATTTGTCGCAGCCCCAATTATCCGGCGCAGGAGAGCAGAGGGACCCGGGTGTCCCCAAATAGGCCCTGCCCGGATCCTTGGGGTGGGGGGGGGGGTGGCGGGGGGTGGGGGGGGTGGTCAGAGGATGGGGTGGAGGAATTGAGGGATGGAGGGAGGGATGGAGGAAGGGAGGGATGGTTGGATGGAGGAAGGGATGGTCGGATGGTTGGAGGGATGGAAGGATGGGTGGAGGGATGGAGGGATGGGCAGAGGGATGGATGGAAGGATGGGGGGAGGCATGGTGGGAGGGATGGATGGCGGGATGGTTGGGTGGATGGTGGGATGGTTGGTTGGAGGGATGGAAGGATGGGTGGAGGGATGGTTGGATGGAAGGATGGATGGTTGGATGGATGGCAGGATGGTTGGGTGGATGGCGGGATGGAAGGATGGATGGCAGGATGGTTGGATGGAGGGATGGAAGGATGGGTGGAGGGATGGTTGGAGAGATGGAGGGATGGGCAGAGGGATGGTTGGAGGGATGGAAGGATGGGTGGAGGGATGGTCGGAGGGATGGAAGGATGGGTGGAGGGATGGTTGGATGGAAGGATGGATGGTTGGATGGATGGCAGGATGGTTGGAGGGATGGTGGGAGGGATGGATGGCGGGATGGTTGGGTGGATGGTTGGGTGGATGGAGGGATAGAAGGATGGATGGCAGGATGGTTGGAGGGATGGAAGGATGGGTGGAGGGATGGTTGGAGAGATGGAGGGATGGGCAGAGGGATGGTTGGATGGATGGAAGGATGGAAGGATGGGTGGAGGGATGGTTGGGTGGATGGAGGGATGGAAAGATGGATGCCGGGATGGTTGGAGGGATGGATGGATGGAAGGATGGGTGGAGGGATGGTTGGAGGGATGGAAGGATGGATGGCGGGATGGTTGGAGGGATGGAAGGATGGGTGGAGGGATGGTTGGAGGGATGGAAGGATGGATGGCGGGATGGTTGGATGGATGGATGGATGGCACATTGGTTGGAGGGATGGTCGGAGGGATGGTGGGATGGTTGGAGGGACGGAAGGACGGGTGGAGGGATGGATGATGGGATGGTTGGAGGGATGAAAGGATGGATATCAGGATGGATGGAGGGAAGGAGGGGCAGATGGAGGGATGGTTAGATGGTTGGAGGGGTGGAAGGATGGTTGGAGGGATGGAAGGATGGTTGGAGAGATGGAGGGATGGGCAGAGGGATGGATGGAAGGATGGATGGCGGGATGGTTGGGTGGATGGAGGGATGGAAGGATGGTTGGAGGGATGGTCAGAGGGATGGAAGGATGGGTGGAGGGATAGTTGGATGGAAGGATGGGTGGCAGGATGGTCGGAGGGACAGCGGGATGGTTGGAGGGACGGAAGGATGGATATCAGGATGGTTGGATGGATGGAGGGAAGGAGGGGCAGATGGAGGGATGGACGGAGGAGTAGGTGGAGGGACGGAGGGATGTTTGGATGGAGGAACAGACGGATGGAGGGATCATCAGAGGAATGAATTGGAGAGCGGGATGGACAGAGGGACAGATGGGTGGAAGGAGGGACAGCCGGAGGGCTCATTGGATGGGCGAAGGGATGGATGGAAGAAGCATTGGATGGACAGAGGTACGGACAGCTGAAGGGGTGGATGGAGAGAAGGACGGATGAACGTAGGGATCTTTGGATGGAGATACGGATGGACAGACGGATCGATCATTGGATGGAGATCTAGACAGTTGGGTGGATGGACAGATGGACGGAGGGGGGTCGTTATTGGATGGAGATATGGATGGATGAATGGATGGACGGACAGATGGATGGATGGACAGATGGATGGAAGGAGAGACCAACGAGGACCCCCCCCCGCCGGCGCCAGCCCGGACCCAGATCCGTCCAGCCCCAGATCTTATCTCTGTCCTGGGGCCAGGGTGCCCTCAGGCCCCGCCCCCTCCATAGGGACAAGTGGGGCGGCACTTGGGGGGGGCGGAGCCAGCACGCCATTGGTTGATGCCACCCCATTGGCCCCTACAAAAAGCCGGAGCCCTTGGAGGAGCCACAGCCCCGTGGCTCCGGCATGGTGAGTCCTGGATATCTGGGTCCCCTTTCCGTTCTGGGGGGGTTATGGGATCTATGGGGCAGGATGGGTCCCGGACACCTGGGTCCTGTGTCCTGCTGTGGGGTCTATGGGGCAGGATTGGTCCTGGACACCTGGGTCCCCTCTCCTGCTGCGGAGTCTATGGGGTCTATGGGGCAGGATGGGTCCCAGACACCTGGGTCCCCTCTCCTGCTGTGGGGTCTATGGGGTCTATGGGGCAGGATGGGTCCTGGGCACCTGGGTCCCCTGCCCTGCTGTGGGGTCTATGGGGCAGGATGGGTCCCAGACACCTGGGTCCTGTGTCCTGCTGTGGGGTCTATGGGGCAGGATGGGTCCTGGGCACCTGGGTCCCCTCTCCTGCTGTGGGGTCTATGGGGCAGGATGGGTCCTGGGCACCTGGGTCCCCTCTCCTGCTGTGGAGTCTATGGGGCAGGATTGGTCCCAGACACCTGGGTCACCTCTCCTGCTGTGGGGTCTATGGGGTCTATGGGGCAGGATGGGTCCTGGGCACCTGGGTCCCCTCTCCTGCTGCGGGGTCTATGGGGCAGGATGGGTCCTGGGCACCTGGGTCCCCTCTCCTGCTCTGGCGTCTATGGGTCAGTGTGGGTCCCAGACATCTGGGTCCCCTTTCCATTCTGGGGGAGGTTATGGGATCTATGGGGCAGGATGGGTCCCAGACACCTGGGTCCCCTCTCCTGCTGTGGGGTCTATGGGGCAGGATGGGTCCTGGGCACCTGGGTCCCCCCACCCCCCTTTCTCACGGTCCTCTCTCCAACGTGTGGGGCAGATGGGGCCTCCTCGGACCTTCCTCCTCCTCTGGGTTTGCTTCGTGCTCCAGTGCGGTGAGTCCCATTTGGCCAAAATCCCCATTTCTCCACCCAAATTCCACCCCCCCCCGCCCCTCTTTCCACCCAGCTCCTCCTTCCCCACCCTGTTTCACCTCATCTCCAACCCCAAATCTGGCACTTCCAGCCCCAAACCCGGCATTTCCAGCCCCAAACCCACGCACCTTTTTATTCCACTTCTCCCTTTCCATCTTCAACCCCAAATTTGGCATTTCCAGCCCCAAATCCACACACCCTTTTTTTCCACCTCTTCCTTTCCATCTCCAACCCCAAAGTGGGCATTTCCAGCCCCAAACCCACGCACCCTTTTATTCCACTTCTCCCTTTCCTTCTCCAACCCCAAACTGGGCATTTCCAGCCCCAAACCCACGCACCCTTTTATTCCACTTCTCCCTTTCCTTCTCCAACCCCAAACTGGGCATTTCCAGCCCCAAACCCACGCACCCTTTTATTCCACTTCTCCCTTTCCATCTCCAACCCCAAACTGGGCATTTCCAGCCCCAAACCCACGCACCCTTTTATTCCACTTCTCCCTTTCCATCTCCAACCCCAAACTGGGCATTTCCAGCCCCAAACCCACGCACCCTTTTATTCCACTTCTCCCTTTCCATCTCCAACCCCAAACTGAGCATTTCCAGCCCCAAATTCCCTTTAGAATGGGCAGCAGTGAGGGCTCAACCCCTATACGAGCCCCTGGAGAATCCCCACCCTTAAATCCTTCCGTGAGCATGGACCCAAGGGAGGCAAGAGCTAGTTTGAGTGGGAGGAGAGCAAAAATAAGGGGGAAATCTGCTTTATTGGACAACAAAAGAAGCTGTGCCACCCAGCAGCGGATTCTCTGCTGTCTGATAAGGGGTTGGGCTGTTGCTGACCGAGCTCCGGGCTTTATTCCCCAGGTGCCGATCCACCAGCCCGCAGCAGAGCCAAGCTCTGCCTTGGGGTGCGATGCGGACCAGGGAGCACGTGCAAAATGTCGGACACCGGCCCCAAATGCGTTCCCTTGCCCTCATGTAAAAATCACCGCTGTGAAGAAGGAACCCGGTGCAAGATGGTGGATGGTTGGCCAAAATGCGTCCCGTTGCCGTCATGCAAGAACGTCCGTTGTGAAGAAGGAACCCAATGCAAGATGGTGGACGGGTGGCCCAAGTGTGTCCCACTGCCTTCATGTAAGAACTTCCACTGCAAGGCAGGAACCCAGTGCAAGATGGTGGACGGGTGGCCGAAATGCGTCCCGTTGCCGTCATGCAAGAACGTCCGCTGTGAAGCTGGAACCCAGTGCAAGATGGTGGATGGTTGGCCAAAATGTGTCCCATTGCCGTCATGCAAGAACGTCCGTTGCGAAGAAGGAACCCAGTGCAAGATGGTGGACGGGTTGCCCAAGTGCGTCCCGTTGCCATCATGCAAGAACTTCCGTTGTGAAGAAGGAACCCGGTGCAAGATGATGAATGGTTGGCCAAAATGTGTCCCGTTGCCTTCATGCAAGAACTTCCGTTGTGAAGAAGGAACCCAATGCAAGATGGTGGACGGGTGGCCGAAATGTGTCCCACTGCCTTCATGCAAGAACTTCCACTGTGAAGCTGGAACCCAGTGCAAGATGGTGGATGGGTTGCCCAAGTGCGTCCCGTTGCCATCATGCAAGAACTTCCGTTGTGAAGAAGGAACCCAGTGCAAGATGGTGGATGGTTGGCCAAAATGTGTCCCATTGCCTTCATGCAAGAACGTCCGTTGCGAAGAAGGAACCCAATGCAAGATGATGGACGGGTGGCCCAAGTGTGTCCCACTGCCGTCATGCAAGAATGTCCGTTGCGAAGAAGGAACCCGGTGCAAGATGATGAATGGTTGGCCAAAATGTGTCCCGTTGCCTTCATGCAAGAACTTCCGTTGTGAAGAAGGAACCCAATGCAAGATGGTGGATGGTTGGCCGAAATGTGTCCCACTGCCGTCATGCAAGAATGTCCGTTGCGAAGAAGGAACCCGGTGCAAGATGGTGGATGGGTTGCCCAAGTGCGTCCCACTGCCGTCATGCGAGAACGTCCGTTGTGAAGAAGGAACCCAATGCAAGATGGTCGACGGGTGGCCCAAATGCGTCCCATTGCCGTCATGCAAGAACGTCCGCTGTGAAGAAGGAACCCGGTGCAATATGGTGGATGGTTGGCCAAAATGTGTCCCACTGCCGTCATGCAAGAACGTCCGTTGCGAAGAAGGAACCCAGTGCAAGATGGTGGACGGGTGGCCCAAGTGTGTTCCATTGCCTTCATGCAAGAACGTCCACTGTGAAGAAGGAACCCGGTGCAATATGGCGGATGGTTGGCCAAAATGCGTCCCACTGCCGTCATGCAAGAACGTCCGTTGTGAAGAAGGAACACAATGCAAGATGGTGGACGGGTGGCCCAAGTGTGTCCCACTGCCTTCATGCAAGAACGTCCGCTGTGAAGAAGGAACCCGGTGCAAGATGGTGGACGGGTGGCCCAAGTGCGTCCCACTGCCGTCATGCGAGAACGTCCGTTGCGAAGAAGGAACACAATGCAAGATGGTCGACGGGTGGCCCAAATGCGTCCCATTGCCTTCATGCAAGAACTTCCGTTGCGAAGAAGGAACCCAATGCAAGATGATGGATGGTTGGCCAAAATGTGTCCCACTGCCTTCATGCAAGAACTTCAACTGTGAAGAAGGAACCCAATGCAAGATGGTGGACGAGCGGCCCAAATGCGTCCCACTGCCTTCATGCAAGAACGTCCGCTGTGGAGCTGGAACCCAGTGCAAGATGGTGGACGGGCGGCCCAAATGCGTCCCGTTGCCTTCGTGCAACAACTTCCGTTGCGACGCAGGGACGCAATGCAAGATGGTGGACGGGTGGCCCAAGTGCGTCCCCGTGCCCTCGTGTCGGAGCTTCCCCTGCAAGGGAGCGACGCGATGCGAGATGGTGGCCGGCAGACCCAAGTGCGTCCCCACACCCTCGTGCCGCCGCTTGCGCTGCGGCGAGGGCACGCGGTGCGAGATGGTGGGGGGTTGGCCAAAATGCGTCCACCTCCCGCCCTCCTGCCGAGCTATTCGCTGCCCGAAGGGGACCCGGTGCAAGATGGTGGACGGTTGGCCCAAATGCGTGCGCAAGCAGCTCTTCCAGAGGGAAGCGCCACCGCCTCCGGCTCTCCACGTGCCACCCTCGTGCCGCCATCATCCCTGTCCCAAAGAGTCCACGTGCAAGATGGCCGACGGTTGGCCCCGGTGCGTCCCACCCAAGACGTCCTCGCGACGACCTTCTTGCGGTGACATCCACTGTCCCAAAGGGACCACGTGCGAGGTGACGGACGGGTGGCCCCACTGTGTCCAAAATCGAGCTTCCTGTCAAAGCATCCAATGCCAGAAGGGAACCACGTGTCACATGGTCGACGGTTGGCCACGGTGCGTCCAAACTAAGACGTCCCCGAGACAACCTTGCCGGGATGTCCGATGTCCCAAAGGAACCTCGTGCGAGACGATCGATGACCAACCGCGTTGCGTCCACCACCCGCCCTCCTGCGATGACGTCCAATGCCAGAAGGGAACCGCGTGTCACGTGGTCGACGGGTGGCCTTGGTGCGGCCCAACGAAGACCAGCCGCTCGCAACCCGTCCACAAAACCCCGACGTGCGAAGAAATCCGTTGCCGAAAGGGGACGATGTGCAAAACGTTGGACGGGTGGCCCAAATGCGTCGGTCCCCTGCCGTCCTGCGGGGACATCCGGTGTCCCCACGGCACCGTGTGCAAGATGATCGGCGGTTGGCCCAAATGCATCCACAACCCGCCCTCCTGCGGCAATTTTCGGTGTCCGAAGGGAACCGCATGCCTCATGGCGCGTGGTTGGCCCCGTTGCGTGCAGAGAGGGCCGTCCCACCACCAATCCGCTCCTCCCATTTGGGTGGGAAACGGGAAATATTCTGACTCCGGTCCCAGCCCCAAAAAAACGCCCAGCGGCCAACCGTTCTGCACCAACGTACGGTGTCCCCAAGGGACCACGTGCAAGATGATGGACGGCCAACCACGGTGTGTCCACAACCAACCGTCCTGCCGTGACATCCAGTGCCAGAAGGGGACGACGTGCCAGATGGTTGACGGTTGGCCACGATGTGTCCAAACCAAGACGTCCTCAAGACCACCTTCTTGTAGTGACATCCAGTGTCCAAAAGGGACCACGTGCAAGATGATGGACGACCAACCACGGTGTGTCCACAACCAACCGTCCTGCAGTGACATCCAATGCCAGAAGGGAACCACGTGCCAGATGGTTGACGGTTGGCCCCGGTGCGTCCAAACCAAGATAACTGTCAGGAAACCTTCTTGCAATGACGTCCACTGTCCCCAGGAGACCACGTGCAAGTTGATCGACGGCCAACCACGGTGTGTCCACAGCCCGCCCTCCTGCCAGGACATCCAATGCCAGAAGGGAACCACGTGCCAGATGGTTGACGGTTGGCCCCGGTGTGTCCAAATCAAGATGTCCCCAAGGAGACCGTCTTGCAGGGACGTTCAGTGTCCCAAACGGACCACGTGCCAGATGATCAATGGCCAACCACAGTGTGTCCAAAACCAACCATCCTGCCGTGACGTCCACTGTCCCCAAGTGACCACGTGCAACTTGATTGACGGCCAACCACGGTGTGTCCACAACCAACCCTCCTGTAAGGATGTCCAATGCCAGAAGGGAACCACGTGCCAGATGGTCGATGGTTGGCCCCGGTGCGTCCAAACCAAGACGTCCTCAAGACCACCTTCTTGTAGTGACATCCAGTGTCCCAAAGGGACCACGTGCAAGATGATGGATGACCAACCACGGTGTGTCCACAGCCTGCCCTCCTGCGGTGACATCCAATGCCAGAAGGGAACCACGTGCCAGATGGTTGATGGTGGGCTGCGGTGCGTCCAAACAAAGATATCCCTCAGGAAACCTTCTTGCAATGACGTCCACTGTCCCCAGGAGACCACATGCAAGTTGATCGACGGCCAACCACGGTGTGTCCACAGCCCGACCTCCTGCGGTGACATCCAATGCCAGAAGGGAACCACGTGCCAGATGGTTGACGGTTGGCCCCGGTGTGTCCAAATCAAGATGTCCCCAAGGAGACCGTCTTGCAGGGACATTCAGTGTCCCAAACAGACCACGTGCCAGATGATCAATGGCCAACCAGAGTGTGTCCAAAGCCAACCATCCTGCCGTGACGTCCACTGTCCCCAGGGGACCACGTGCAACTTCATTGACGGCCAACCACGGTGTGTCCACAGCCCGCCCTCCTGTAAGGACGTCCAATGCCAGAAGGGAACCACGTGCCAGATGGTTGATGGTTGGCCCCGGTGCGTCCAAACCAAGACGTCCTCAAGACCACCTTCTTGTAGTGACAGCCAGTGTCCTCAAGGGACCACGTGCAAGATGATGGACGACCAACCACGGTGTGTCCACAACCAACCGTCCTGCAGTGACATCCAGTGCCAGAAGGGAACCACATGCCAGATGGTTGACGGTTGGCCACGGTGCATCCAAACAAAGACGTCCCTCAGGCGACCTTCTTGCAATGACGTCCACTGTCCCCAAGGGACCACATGCAACTTGATTGACGGCCAACCACGGTGTGTCCACAACCAACCCTCCTGTAAGGACGTCCAATGTCAGAAGGGAACCACGTGCCAGATGGTTGATGGTTGGCCCCGGTGCGTCCAAATCAAGATGTCCCCAAGGAGACCGTCTTGCAGGGATATTCAGTGTCCCAAACAGACCACGTGCCAGGTGATCAATGGCCAACCACAGTGTGTCCAAAGCCAACCATCCTGCCGTGACATCCAGTGTCCCCAAGGGACCATGTGCAACTTGACTGACGGCCAACCACGGTGTGTCCACAACCAACCCTCCTGCCAGGACGTCCAATGCCAGAAGGGAACCACGTGCCACATGGTCGATGGTTGGCCCCGGTGCGTCCAAACCAAGACGTCCTCAAGACCAATTTCTTGTAGTGACATCCAGTGTCCAAAAGGGACCACGTGCAAGATGATGGACGACCAACCACGGTGTGTCCACAGCCCGCCCTCCTGCAGTGACATCCAGTGCCGGAAGGGAACCACGTGCCAGATGGTTGACGGTTGGCCACGGTGCGTCCAAACCAAGACGTCCCACATGCGACCTTCTTGCAAGGACGTCCACTGTCCCCAAGGGACCACGTGTAACATGATGGACGACCAACCACGGTGTGTCCACAACCAACCCTCCTGCCAGGACATCCAATGCCAGAAGGGAACCACGTGCCACATGGTTGACGGTTGGCCCCGGTGCGTCCAAATCAAGATAACTGTCAGGAAACCCTCCTGCAATGACGTCCACTGTCCTCAAGGGACCACATGTAACATGATAGATGACCAACCACGGTGTGTCCGTAACCCGCCCTCCTGCCAGGACATCCAGTGCCAGAAGGGAACCACGTGCCAGATGCTTGACAGTTGGCCACGGTGCGTCCAAACCAAGATATCCATCAGGAAACCTTCTTGCAATGACGTCCACTGTCCCCAGGAGACCACGTGCAAGTTGATCGACGGCCAACCACGGTGTGTCCACAACCAACCATCCTGCCAGGACGTCCAATGCCAGAAGGGAACCACGTGCCAGATAGTTGATGGTGGGCCGCGGTGCGTCCAAACCAAGACATCCTCAAGACCAATTTCTTGTAGTGACGTCCATTGTCCCCAAGGGACCACGTGCAAGATGATGGACAACCAACCACAGTGTGTCCACAGCCCGCCCTCCTGCAGTGACATCCAATGCTGGAAGGGAACCACGTGCCAGATGGTTGACGGTTGGCCCCGGTGCGTCCAAACTAAGATGTCCCCAAGGAGACCTTCTTGCAGGGACATCCAATGTCCCAAAGAGACCATGTGCAAGATGACGGATGGTTGGCCGCTGTGCGTCCAAAACCCACCTTCTTGCAATGACATCCAATGCCAGAAAGGAACTGTGTGCCACGTGGTTGATGGTTGGCCCAGGTGTGTCCAAGCCAAGACGTCCATTCAGAGACCTTCTTGTAGAGATGTCCAATGCCCCAAAGGGACAACGTGCAGAATGAGCGATGGGTGGCCTCAGTGTGACCACAACCAACCCTCCTGTCACGATATCCGATGTTCTGAGGGCACCACGTGTCAGATCATGGATGGGTGGCCTCGGTGTGTCCACAACCAACCTTCCTGCCATGATGTCCAATGCCAGAAGGGAACCACCTGCCAGATGGTTGACGGTTGGCCACGATGCATCCAAACCAAGACCTCCGTTAGGAGACCTTCTTGCAACGATGTCCGCTGTCCCCAAGGGACCACGTGCAAGATGCTACAGGGGTGGCCCCGGTGTGTCCACAGGCAGCCGTCCTGCAGCGATGTCCGCTGTCCCCAAGGGACCACGTGCAACGTGGTCAACGGTTGGCCCCGATGTGTCCAAAATCGTCCCTCCTGCAGTGACGTCCAATGCCCGAAGAGAACCACGTGCCAGATGGTCGACGGTTGGCCCCGGTGCGTCCCAACGAAGACGTCCCTCAGGCGACCTTCTTGCAACGACGTCCGCTGTCCCCACGGGACCACGTGTAACACGATAGACGGCCAACCACGGTGCGTCCATAACCCACCCTCGTGCCAGGACGTCCAATGCCAGAAGGGAACCGCGTGCCAGATGGTTGACGGTTGGCCCCGGTGCGTCCAAATCAAGACCTTGCCAATGCGACCTTCTTGCAGGGACATCCACTGTCCCAAAGAGACCACGTGTAAGATACTACATGGTTGGCCTCAGTGCGTCCAGAACCAACCATCCTGCCGCGATATCCAGTGCCAGAAGGGAACGACCTGCCAGGTGGTCGACGGTTGGCCCCGGTGCGTGCAAACAAAGACCACCCTGAGAGAACCATCTTGCAACGATGTCCACTGTCCTCAAGGGACCACGTGTAACATGGTCAACGGTTGGCCCCAATGTGTCCAAAATCGTCCCTCCTGCAGTGACATCCAATGCCCAAAGAAAACCACGTGCCAGACAGTCGACGGTTGGCCCCGGTGTATCCAAATCAAGACGTCCCTCAGGCAACCTTCTTGCAACGACGTCCACTGTCCCCATGGGACCACGTGTAACACGATACACGGCCAACCACGGTGCGTCCATAACCTGCCGTCCTGCCAGGACGTCCAATGCCAGAAGGGAACCACGTGCCAGATGGTTGACGGTTGGCCCCGGTGTGTCCAAATCAAGATGTCCCCAAGGAGACCGTCTTGCAGGGACATTCAGTGTCCCAAACAGACCACGTGCCAGATGATCAATGGCCAACCAGAGTGTGTCCAAAGCCAACCATCCTGCCATGACATCCACTGTCCCCAAGGGACCACGTGCAACTTGATTGACGGCCAACCACGGTGTGTCCACAGCCCGCCCTCCTGTAAGGACGTCCAATGCCAGAAGGGAACCACGTGCCAGATGGTCGATGGTTGGCCCCGGTGCATCCAAACCAAGACGTCCTCAAGACCAATTTCTTGTAGTGACATCCAGTGTCCAAAAGGGACCACATGCAAGATGATGGACGACCAACCACGGTGTGTCCACAGCCCGCCCTCCTGCAGTGACATCCAGTGCCGGAAGGGAACCACGTGCCAGATGGTTGACGGTTGGCCCCGGTGCATCCAAACCAAGACCACCGTGAGGCAACCATCTTGCAGAGACATCCAGTGTCCCAAAGGGACCACGTGCAACATGGTACATGGGTGGCCTCAGTGTGTCCATCGCCAACCTTCCTGTCATGATGTCCACTGTCCCCAAGGGACCACGTGCAACATGGTCAACGGTTGGCCCCGATGTGTCCAAAACCGACCTTCCTGCAGTGACGTCCAATGCCAGAAGGGAACCACGTGCCAGATGGTCGATGGTTGGCCCCGGTGCGTCCAAACCAAGACGTCCCTCAGGCGACCTTCTTGCAACGACGTCCACTGTCCCCACGGGACCACGTGCAAGATGCTACAGGGGTGGCCCCAGTGCGTCCACAGGCAGCCGTCCTGCAGCGATGTCCGCTGTCCCCAAGGGACCACGTGCAACGTGGTCAACGGTTGGCCCCGATGTGTCCAAAATCGTCCCTCCTGCAGTGACACCCAATGCCAGAAGGGAACCACGTGCCAGGTGGTCGACGGTTGGCCCCGGTGCGTCCAAACCAAGACCTCCATTCGGAGACCTTCTTGCAGCGACATCCAATGTTCCAAGGGGACCACGTGCACGATGAGAGATGGGTGGCCCCAGTGCGTCCACCGCCAACCCTCCTGCAGTGACATCCAATGTCCCAAGGGCACAACCTGCACCGTGACAGACGGGTGGCCCCGCTGTCTTCCCGGCTATCCCCTCTTCAGGTCTGTCTTCTGGGGCCACCCCCTTTCCGTCCCTCCATTTTCCTCCGGGACCTCATCGCCTCCCTTCTCCTGCATCGGCATCCACTGCGTCACCGTCCCCGGGTCCTGCCGGCACGTTGCCTGCAAACCCGGCACCGCCTGCGTGATGGTGCACGGTCACCCCGCCTGCGTCTCCCGACCCTCCTGCGAGAACCTCCGCTGCAAGGCGGGAACGGGCTGCAAGGTCCTCAACGGGTGGCCCCGGTGCGTCCGCGTCCCCTCGTGCGGTGACCTCCGGTGCCCAAGCGAGACGAGCTGCCGGCTGGTGGGAGGGTGGCCCAAGTGCGTGCAGATGACGAGGAGCGCGCCCGCCCCGTCCTGCGCCAACCTGGCCTGCAAGTCCGGGACAGCGTGTCGCGTGGTGGAGGGCGTCCCCCGCTGCGTCCCCCCCAAGCCCACTTGTGCCACCGTGCACTGCTCGGAAGGTACCGTGTGCCAGACGGTGGAAGGTTGGCCCGTGTGCGTCCCCAACAAGCCATCTTGCACCGAGGTTCGTTGCCCGGCGGGGACAACCTGCCAGATGGTGGAGGATTGGCCTACGTGCGTGCCCAAGAAGCCGTCCTGCAACGATATGCATTGTCCGGCTGGAACAACGTGCCGGATGGTGGAGGACTGGCCCAAATGCGTGCCCAAGAAGCCGTCCTGCAACGATGTGCATTGCCCATCCGGAACGACGTGCCACATGGTGGAAACCTCACCTAGATGCCTCCCCAACAAGCCGTCGTGCAAAGACCTGCGTTGCCTGAAGGGGACAACGTGCCAGATGGTGGAGGGTTGGCCCAAATGCGTAGCCAACAAGCCATCTTGCAACGACCTGCGTTGTCCATCCGGAACGACGTGCAAGATGGTGGAAACCTCTCCCAGATGCATTCCCATCAACCCGTCTTGCAACGACCTGCGTTGTCCATCCGGAATGACGTGCAAGATGGTGGAAACCTCTCCCAGATGCGTTCCCATCAACCCGTCTTGCAACGACCTGCGTTGTCCATCCGGAACGACGTGCAAGATGGTGGAAACCTCTCCCAGATGCGTTCCCATCAACCCGTCTTGCAACGACCTGCGTTGTCCATCCGGAACGATGTGCAAGATGGTGGAAACCTCTCCCAGATGCGTTCCCATCAACCCGTCTTGCAACGACCTGCGTTGTCCATCCGGAACGACGTGCAAGATGGTGGAAACCTCTCCCAGATGCGTTCCCATCAACCCGTCTTGCAACGACCTGCGTTGTCCATCCGGAACGACGTGCAAGATGGTGGAAACCTCTCCCAGATGCGTTCCCATCAACCCGTCTTGCAACGACCTGCGTTGTCCATCCGGAACGACGTGCAAGATGGTGGAAACCTCTCCCAGATGCGTTCCCATCAACCCGTCTTGCAACGACCTGCGTTGTCCATCCGGAACGACGTGCAAGATGGTGGAAACCTCTCCCAGATGCGTTCCCATCAACCCGTCTTGCAACGACCTGCGTTGTCCATCCGGAACGACGTGCAAGATGGTGGAAACCTCTCCCAGATGCGTTCCCATCAACCCGTCTTGCAACGACCTGCGTTGTCCATCCGGAACGACGTGCAAGATGGTGGAAACCTCTCCCAGATGCGTTCCCATCAACCCGTCTTGCAACGACGTCTCTTGCCCAAAGGGGACAAGGTGTAAGATGGTAGAAACCTCCCCCAGATGCCTCCCCGTCTTGCAGCCCCCACTCGTTTGCCACGTCTCGGGGCGTTGGCGTTACCGGGCCTTCGATGGGAAGAACTACGGCTTGGCCGGAGCTTGCACCCAGACGTTGGTGACCACCTGCGGCGTCCAGTTGCCCACCCTCCAGGTCACGGCGGGTGGCCAGGTGGGCAGGGGACCAGCTGCCACCTTCGGCCACCTCACGCTCCGAGGTGACGGCTACGAGGTGCTCCTGCTCCGAGGAGAGGAGACGATGGCGAGGGTGAGGATACGGCCCCCGGGCAGAGCGTGGTAGGGGTGGGGTGTCTTCTCCGGGAGGGGATCCAGGCGTCCGGTTCCTCCCCGCTCCATTCCCAACCTCCAGTTCTCCTAACTGGGGAGGGGACCCAGGCGTCCGGGCGTCCCAGCCGACGTCCCCTCCCCGCAGGTGGCCGGGCGCCAGGTCCGCCTGCCCCTCTCGTTGGCGGGGGGCCGGGTTCGGCTGGAGCGTCGGGGGGGCCAACGGCGGGTGACAACAGCCACGGGCGTGCGGGTGGCTTTCGGCGGGGACGGCGCGGTGACGGTGACGGCGCCGGCGTCGCTACGGGGACAAGTCTGCGGGGTCTGCGCCCGGCCTGAGGAAGGGGACGGCGGGGGAGAGGGGACGCAGTGCCGTGAGTGGGGCAGGGGGATGCGGGGTGGACGCGAGTGGGGCTGGGGAGGGGGGGGAGTGGTGGGAGGAGTGGAGACACGGATGGTGGGATGGAGGAAGAGGTGAAGGAGGGTGGAGGGATGAAGGAGGATGGAGGGATGGGTGAAGGGCGGAGGGATGGATGGAGGGTTGGATGAAGAAGGATGGAGGGATGGAGGAATGGATGAAGAAGAATGAAGGGATGGATGGATAAAGAAGGATGGAGAAATGGATGAAGAAGGATGGAGGGATGGAGGAAGGAGGATGGGGTGGGCGAAGAAGGATGGAGGGGTGGACAGATGGATGAAGAAGGATGGAGGGATGGATGAAGAAGGATGGAGGGATGGATGGATAAAGAAGGATGGAGAAATGGATGAAGAAGGATGGAGAAATGGATGAAGAAGGATGGAGGGGTGGATGAAGGAGGATGGAGGGGTGGATACAGGAGAATGGGGGTGGGTGAAGAAGGATGGAGGAATGGATGAAGGAGGATAGAGGGATGGAGGAGTGGATGAAGAAGGATGGAGGGATGGACAGATGGATGAAGAAGGATGTAGGGATGGATGAAGAAGGATGAAGGGATGGAGGAATGGATGAAGAAGGATGGAGGGATGGAGGAAGGAGGATGGGATGGACGAAGAAGGATGGAGGGGTGGACAGATGGATGAAGAAGGATGGAGGGATGAGGAATGGGTGAAGAAGATGGAGGGGTGAATGAAGAAGGATGGAGGGATGGACAGATGGATGAAGAAGGATGGAGGAATGGATGAAGAAGGATGAAGCAGGATGGAGGAGTGGATGAAGGAGGATGGAGGGGTGGATGAAGGAGAATGGGGGCGGGTGAAGAAGGATGGAGGAATGGAGGAAGGAGGATAGAGGGATGGAGGAGTGGATGAAGAAGGATGGAGGGATGGACAGATGGATGAAGAAGGATGTAGGGATGGATGAAGAAGGATGGAGGGATGGAGGAATGGATGAAGAAGGATGGAGGGATGGAGGGGTGGATGAAGAAGGATGAAGAAGGGTGGAGGGATGGATGAAGGCGGCTGGAGGAATGGAGAAATGGATGAAGAAGGATGGAAGGGTGGTCAGATGGATGAAGAAGGATGGAGGGGTGGATGAAGAAGGATGAAGAAGGGTGGAGGGATGGATGAAGAAGGATGGAGGAGTGGATGAAGAAGGATGGAGGACTGGAGGGATGGAGGGATTGAGAAAGACTGGAAGAAAGACGAAGGTATGGAGTAATCAAGAAATGGGTGAAGAAGGATTTAGGGATGGAAGGATGGATGGAGAAAGAGTGGAAGAAGGATGAAGGGATGGAGAAATGGGTGAAGGAGGGATGGATGAAGGGATAGAGGGATCAAGAAATGGGTGAAGAAGGATAGATGGATGAAGAAAGAGGTGGAGAAGGATGAAGGGACGGTGGGATCAAGAAATGGCTGAGGAAGGACGGAGGTATGGATAGAGAAAGAGTGGAAGAAGGATGAAGGGATGGTGGGATCAAGAAATGGGTGAAGAAGGATTTAGCGATGGACGGAGGAATGGAGGGATGGAGAAAGAGCAGAAGAAGGATGAAGGGATGAAGAAATGGGTGAAGAAGGATAAAGGGATGGAAGGCGGGATGGAGAACCGGGTGAAGAAGGATGGATGGAGGGATGAATGGGTGATGATGGGGTGGAAGGATGGAGGGAGGGATGGAGGAATGGACTGAGCGATCATTGGAGGGAGGGACAGATGGATGGAGGGATGGAGGGATGGAGAACGCTTCCAGAAGGATGGATGGAAGGATAGATGGAATGA
Source organism: Harpia harpyja (assembly GCF_026419915.1). Taxonomy (NCBI): domain Eukaryota; kingdom Metazoa; phylum Chordata; class Aves; order Accipitriformes; family Accipitridae; genus Harpia; species Harpia harpyja. The sequence continues at coordinate 12,712 of NW_026293223.1, read as the reverse complement.
TGGAAGGATGGACGGAGAACCCTTCCAGAAAGATGGATGGAGGGATGGATGGAGAACCCTTCCAGAAAGACGGAGGGAGGGATGGATGGAGAACCCTTCCAGAAAGATGGATGGAGGAATGGATGGATGGAGAACCCTTCCAGAAGGATGGATGGAAGGATGGATGGAATGATGGAAGGATGGACGGAGAACCCTTCCAGAAGGACAGATGGAAGGATGGATGGATGGAGAACCCTTCCGGATAGATGGATGGAGAACCCTTCCAGAAAGATGGATGGAGGAATGGATGGAGAACACTTCCAGAAGGATGGATGGAGGGATGGATGGATGGAGAACCCTTCCAGAAGGATGGATGGAGGAATGGATGGAGAACCCTTCCAGAAGGATGGATGGAGAACCCTTCTAGTAGGACAACTGGCCTAACCACCGCTCCTCCTTTCCCCACAGCTCCACCCTGCTCATCCAAACACCCCCAGGAGCCTTGTGCCACCAACCCCGCCCCCGTCCCCGCCCCCGTCCCCGCCCTCGCCACCTGCTCCGCCCTGGGCATGGGTCACCTCCGTACCTTCGACCGCCTCCACCGCGACTTCCCCGTCTCCTGCGTTTACCTCCTGGCCGGCCTCTGCCCCGGCGCCGGCGGGGCCGAACCCTTCCGCGTCCTGGTGCGCGGCGGCACCGGCGGCATCGTCGGCGCCGAGGTCCTCGTGCATCGCACGCGCGTGGGGCTGGAGCCCGGGCAGGTCACGGTGAGTAGCTCTAGGGGCGAGTAAGGGAGGAGTAGGGCGTGAGTATGGCGGCGGGGAGCGAGTAAGAGCCGCGAGGAGGGAGTTGTGAGGATGGAGCGAGGCGGTGAGTAACCCAGGAGGAGGGTTTGGGTGCTGAGTAGCACTTTCTCCCCGTGTCGGTAGTAAGTGGGGATGCGTTTGTTGGCCAAGTGGTGAGTAGCGAGTGAGTAGCGGGCATAAAGAGTGTTTAAGCTGGTCTGGATAGCCCAAGGAGTGAGTAGTAAGCAAGTAACGAGCGAGTAGGGAGTAATGGGAGTAGATGAGCAAGCTGGGAGGACGTAGGGAACGTGGAGTTCCCCAGGGATGTGTCGTGAGTTGAGTGAGTAGCAAGTGTGTGAGTAAGGAGGAAGGAAGGAGTAAGACGGGAAGTGTCGTAAGCTGGAAGTTAAGTGCCGAGTAGTCAGCGAGTAAAGCGTAAGTAGTGAGTAAGAGGGCTCGTTCCCATCCAGTCCCCACCACAAGCTGCCCTGGAGGGCTGGTACCAAGTAGTGAGCAACGAGCGAGTAGCTTGTGAGTAAACCATAAGTGGTGAGTAAAGTGTCAGTAGCGAGTGAGTAAAGGACGCGTGGTGAGTAAAGTATGAGTGGCCAGTGAGTAAACCCTGAGAGGCGAGGGAGGAAAGTATGAAAGGCGAGAGACTAAATTACGAGCGCCAAGCGAGAAAATGACGAGCAGCAAGTGAGCAAACCACGAGTAACGGGTGAGTAAACCACGAGTAGCAAGGAAACGGGCTCCAGGATGGCCCAACGCAGATTCTGCCCCACTCGTGACCCCGACTAAACCTCTATTCCCCCCCCCCAAAGGTGAACGGCGTGCCGACCCGCCTGCCCCACGCGGTGGGGACCTCGGCGGTGACCCTGGAGCCCCGGGGTTGGGAGGTGACGGTGAAGACCCCCCGGGGGGGTGACGGTGACCTTCGACGGGCGTCACGGCCGGGTGAGGGTCCAGGTGCCGGGCGTTTACGGCGGGCGGCTCTGCGGGCTCTGCGGGGACGCGGACGGGGACCCCCGCAATGACGCGGGGCCGGCGGGGGGGTGGCGGGCGGGGGGCGCGGCGGAGGCGGGGTGCGGCGAGATTTTGGGGTGCGGGGTGCCAGGGGGGTCGGGGAAGGGACAGCCGGAGGGTGGGGGAGAGTGTGGGGTGGTGCTGAGTAAGGAAGGACCTTTCCGGTTCTGCCACGGGACCGTTCACCCTGAAACCTACTACCGGGATTGCGTCGCCGACCGGTGTCGCCGCGAGGGCGTCTGCCGCGTCCTCGCCGCCTACGCCGCCGCCTGCCAGGAAGCCGGGAAGAGGGTCCTGGAATGGCGCACCGAGGGTTTCTGCCGTAAGTCACCCACCCGGCACCCAAGGGACCCAGGCGTCCGAGTCGGGGGGGGGGACGGGACGACGACACCGGCCCCATAGAGCACCCAAGGGACCCAGGTGTCTGGGTGGGGGAACACAAGCCCCATAGAGCACCCAGGGACCCACACATTGGGGTTTGGGGGGGGACACCAGCCCCATAGAGCACCCAGGGACCCACACATTGGGGTTTGGGGGGGGGCACCAGCCCCATAGAGCACCCAGGGACCCACACATTGGGGTTTGGGGGGACACCAGCCCCATAGAGCACCCAGGGACCCACACATTGGGGTTTGGGGGGACACCAGCCCCATAGAGCACCCAGGGACCCACACATTGGGGTTTGGGGGGGGACACCAGCCCCATAGAGCACCCAGGGACCCACACATTGGGGTTTGGGGGGGGACACCAGCCCCACAGAGCACCCAGGGACCCACACATTGGGGTTTGGGGGGGGACACCAGCCCCATAGAGCACCCAGGGACCCACACATTGGGGTTTGGGGGGGGACACCAGCCCCACAGAGCACCCAAGGGACCTTGGCATGGGGTGGGGGGGACACCAGCCCCATAGAGCACCCAGGGACCCACACATTGGGGTTTGGGGGGGGACACCAGCCCCATAGAGCACCCAGGGACCCACACATTGGGGTTTGGGGGGGGCACCAGCCCCATAGAGCACCCAAGGACCCTGGCATGGGGGGGGACAACACACCAGCCCCATAGAGCACCCAAGGGACCCACACATTGGGGTTTGGGGGGGGACACCAGCCCCATAGAGCACCCAGGGACCCACACATTGGGGTATGGGGGGGACACCAGCCCCACAGAGCACCCAGGGACCCACACATTGGGGTTTGGGGGGGGACACCAGCCCCACAGAGCACCCAAGGGACCTTGGCATGGGGTGGGGGGGACACCAGCCCCATAGAGCACCCAGGGACCCACACATTGGGGTTTGGGGGGGGACACCAGCCCCATAGAGCACCCAGGGACCCACACATTGGGGTTTGGGGGGGGCACCAGCCCCATAGAGCACCCAAGGACCCTGGCATGGGGGGGGACAACACACCAGCCCCATAGAGCACCCAAGGGACCCACACATTGGGGTTTGGGGGGGGACACCAGCCCCATAGAGCACCCAGGGACCCACACATTGGGGTATGGGGGGGACACCAGCCCCACAGAGCACCCAGGGACCCACACATTGGGGTTTGGGGGGGGACACCAGCCCCATAGAGCACCCAGGGACCCACACATTGGGGTGGGGGGGGGGGACACCAGCCCCATAGAGCACCCAGGGACCCACACATTGGGGTTTGGGGGGGGACACCAGCCCCACAGAGCACCCAAGGGACCCCAGCATTGGGGTTGGGGGGACACACAAGCCCCACGGAGCACCCGGGGACACCCCCCTCTCATCCCTTGCCCCCCCCCCAGCACCCAACTGCCCGGCGGGCACCCGCTACGCCATCTGCGTCCCCGGCTGCACCCAAGGGTGCCGGGAGGGCTGCGTCTCCCCCCCCGGTGCCGGGGGCACCCAGGGGTGTTCGGTTGTGCCGGGAAGAGCGGCGGGCGTCACCGGCCCCCCGGGGACCTGCCGGGCCGTCGGGACCCGGCACTACCTGAGCTTCGACGGGGCGGCCGTGGCCGTGGGGGACAATTGCTCTTACGTGGTGGCACGGAGCTGCGGCCCCCCCGGCGTCCACCCCGCCTTCGACGTCACCGTCACCGACCCAGCCCGGGGCGGCAGCGGTCGCCGTAGGGTGACGGTCACGGCGGAGCAGCACCGCTGGGTGATGCGGGGAGGGAGCCCCGGCGTCGTGGAGGTGAGGGGGGGAGAATGGGGGTTGGGGGTGCATGGATGGACTGGGATGGATGGGGGAGGTGGGATGGATGGAGATGGACGGAGATGGTTGGACGGACGGAGATGGTTGGACGGATGGAGAAGGTTGGAGAAGGGTGGATGGATGGAGAAGGGTGGATGGATGGAGAAGGTTGGACGGATGGAGAAGGATGGACAGACGGAGAAGGATGGACGGACGGAGAAGGATGGACGGACGGAGAAGGATGGACGGACGGAGAAGGATGGACGGACGGAGAAGGTTGGAGAAGGATGGATGGATGGAGAAGGTTGGAGAAGGTTGGAGAAGGATGGATGGAGGGAGAAGGATGGATGGATGGAGAAGGTTGGATGGATGGAGAAGGTTGGATGGATGGAGAAGGATGGAGAAGGTTGGAGAAGGATGGATGGAGAAGGTTGGAGAAGGTTGGAGAAGGATGGATGGACGGAGAAGGATGGATGGACGGAGAAGGTTGGAGAAGGATGGACGGAGAAGGTTGGATGGACGGAGAAGGTCGGAGAAGGTTGGATGGATGGAGAAGGTTGGATGGACAGAGAAGGATGGAGAAGGTTGGATGGATGGAGAAGGTTGGATGGACAGAGAAGGATGGAGAAGGTTGGATGGATGGAGAAGGTTGGATGGACGGAGAAGGATGGAGAAGGTTGGATGGACGGAGAAGGATGGAGAAGGTTGGATGGACGGAGAAGGATGGAGAAGGTTGGATGGACAGAGAAGGTTGGAGAAGGTTGGATGGACGGACAAGGATGGAGAAGGTTGGATGGACGGAGAAGGCTGGACGGATGGAGAAGGTTGGATGGACAGAGATGGATGGAGATGTTGGATGGATGGAAAAGGTTGGATAGATGGAGAAGGTTGGATGGATGGAGAAGGTCGGAGCTGGACAGAGAAGGATGGATGGAGAAGGATGGAGAAGGTTGGATGGATGGAGATGGATGAATGGAGAAGGCTGGACGGACAGAGATGGATGGAGAAGGCTGGATGGCTGAAGGTTGAAGGGACGGATGGATGGAGAAGGTTGGATGGATGACTGGGTGGGAGAGGTTGGACGGAGAAGACTTGACGGATGGAGACCTGATGGATGGATGGAGAAGGGTGGATGCATGAATGGGTGGGAGAGGTTGGACGGAGAAGACTTGAAGGATGGATGGAGAAGGTTGGATGGAGAAAACTTGAAGGATGGATGGAGAAGGTTGGATGGAGAAAACTTGATGGATGGATGGAGAAGGTTGGATGGAGAAAACTTGATGGATGGATGGAGAAGGTTGGCTGGATGGATGAACGGGTGGAAGAGGTGGGACGGAGAAGACTTGATGGATGGATGAAAGTTGGATGGATGCATGGGTGGAAGAGGTTGGATGGAGGGACAGATGGAGAAGGTCAGAAGGATGGATGGATGGAGGAGGACAAATGGACGTCTGACCAGAAGGAACAGGGCAGAGGACCAGGTGGGACAGCCAACCAGGTCCCCCCACTCCCCCCCCCCCCAGGTGGACGGCGTCGCGGTGCCGCTGCCCTTCTGCCTGCAGGGCCGGGCCGTTGTGCGTGACACCCCGGGGTGCCACCACCCTCCTCCTCCTCGCCGACTTCGGCCTCCGCGTGACCGTCGGCCCCCGGGGCCGCCGTGGCGGTGGCCGTGTCCCCGCGCTACCGCAACGTCACCTGCGGCCTCTGCGGCAACTTCGACGGTCGCCCCTACAACGACCACCTCCACGAGGCCACCGCCTCCGGGGACGCGTGTCATCGTCCCTGTCCCGGTCCCGCGTGTCCCCCCTGTCGCCAGCCCCCCAAGAGGGGCCTTCGTCCACACCAAGCTCTGCGGTCTTCTCCGGGTCCCCCGAGGTCCTTTTGGGGACTGTCACGCCACGGTTCACCCCGGGATCTTCTTCGACGTCTGCCTCCGAGAGCTCTGCGAGACCCCCGGGGACAAAGAGGTCCACGACGAGGTCCTCAACGAGGTCCTGGGGGCCTACGAGGCCGCCTGCCGCCAAGCCGGGGCGCGGGTGGGACCCTGGAGCACCCCAAACATCTGCCGTGAGTCGGGGACCACGGGGCGGGAGGTGGACGTGGGGCCGGGGGTCCTCCGGGCTCCTACGTGGCCGGCCGTGATGGCCATCCGTGGCGTCACCGACGCGTACGTGTCCTTCCGAGCCGTTCCTACGTGCCCATGATGACTTGCGTGTGTCCATCCACGACGTTCTCCACCCGTTGCCACCCCTATGTGTCCATGAGGACCTTCATGTGTCCATCTGGGACATCCCCACGTGTCCTTCCACGACGTCCTCCACCTCTTTGTCCATGCATGACATCCCCACGTGTCCCTCCACGATGTCCTCCACCTCTTTCTCCACCCGTGACATCCCTACGTGTCCCTCAACGTCCTCCACCTCTTTCTCCACCCGTGACATCCCTACGTGTCCCTCCACGACGTCCTCCACCCCTTTCTCCACCCGTGACATCCCCACGTGTCCCTCAACGTCCTCCACCTCTTTCTCCACCCGTAACATCCCCACATGTCCCTCCACGTCCTCCACCTCTTTCTCCACCCGTGACATCCCCACGTGTCCCTCCACAACGTCCTCCACCCCTTTCTCCACCCGTGACATCCCCGCGTGTCCCTCCACGTCCTCCACCTCTTTCTCCACCCGTGACATCCCTGCGTGTCCCTCCACGACGTCCTCCACCTCTTTCTCCACCCGTGACATCCCCACGTGTCCCTCCACAACGTCCTCCACCTCTTTCTCCACCCGTGATATCCCCACGTGTCCCTCCACGTCTCCACCTCTTTCTCCACCTGTGACATCCCCATGTGTCCCTCCACAACGTCCTCCACCTCTTTCTCCACCCGTGACATCCCCACGTGTCCCTCCACGACGTCCTCCACCTCTTTCTCCACCCGTGACATCCCCACGTGTCCCTCCACGACGTCCTCCACCTCTTTCTCCACCCGTGACACCCCCACGTGTCCCTCCACGACGTCCTCCACCCCTTTCTCCACCCGTGACATCCCTACCTGTCCACGATCTCTTCTGTCTGTGCCTCCGTGACGTCCTCCCATCTCTCTGTCCACCCGTGACCTCCCGCCGTGTCCAGCTGTGGTGTCCCCTCTGGTTTCTCTCCAACCGCGACATCCCCGCGCGTCCTTCCATGACGTTCTCCACCTCTCCGTCCCCGGGGACATCCCTACGTGGCCACGGTGTCCCCCACCGTGACCGTCCACGATGCATCCGTGACGTCCTTCATCTCCCTGTCCATCTCCCTGTCCCTACCCATCCCCTCCGCGATGTCCCCATGGTCTGTCACGCGTCCCCACGTCCCCACCCAACCCCTCTATCACCTACAGCCCCGTGGTGCCTCCAGGACTCTCGCTGCCGCCCCGGCGACACCTGCGTCCCCCACCGAACGCTGCTGCCACGGGACCTTCTCGCAGGTGAGGGGGACACCACGGGGACGGGAAGGGACCTCCAGGTGAGGGGACAGGGGATGGGAGGACTTCTGGGTGAAGGAAGGCAATGGGGTTGGGGAAACCACGAAGAGAGGAGGACGGGAAGGATGAGGAGATGAAGAAACCACTGAAAAAGGACGGACGGACGGCTGGTTGGGTGAACGGAACCACAGAAGAAGGACGAAGGAGGAGACCGACAAATCAAGGAGCTTCTTCAATGGTTTCTCCACCCATCCGTTCGGGAAGAGACGGAGAAAGCACCAAAGATGATGGATGGAGATACCATCAAAGAAGTTCTTCAATGATTTCTTCATCCGCTGAAGAAGCATCAACGGATAGACGGACAAACCAATGAACTTCTTCAGCGGTTTCCCCATCCATCCCTTCGTGGAGAGATGGATGGGGAAACCACCAACGACGACGGATGGAGAAGTAGAAAGCCGCTGAGGAAGGATAGAGATGGACGGTTGGGTGGATGGATGGAGAAACCTTTGGAGATGGACGGAGGAATGACTGAAGACGGACAATGGATGGATGGAGAAATCATTGAAGACGGACGACGGATGGAGAGATGGATGGAGAGAACCACTGAAGATGGACAATGGATGGAGACACCATTGAAGACGGACGGAGACACCATTGAAGATGGACGATGGGTGGAAAAACCATTGAAGATGGACAATGGATAGAGAGATGCATGGAGAAACCATTCAAGATGGACGGAGACACCACTGAAGATGGACGACGGATGGAGAAACCATTGAAGATGGATGATGGACGGATGGAGAAACCATTGACGATGGACGACTGACTATGGATGGATGGAGAAACCATTGACGATGGACAACGGATGACGGATGGATGGAGAAACCATTGACGATGGACAATGGATGATGCATGGAGAAACCATTGATGATGGATGATGGATGATGGATGGAGAAACCATTGAAGATGAACAGATGGAGAAACCATTGAAGATAGATGATTGACTATGGATGGATGGAGAAACCATTGACGATGGATGACAGATGGATGGAGAAACCATTGACGATGGATGACGGATGGATAGAGAAACCATTGAAGATGGATGATCGACGACAGATGGATGGAGAAACCATTGAAGATGGATGATTGACGACGGATGGATGGAGAAACCATTGACAATGGACAATGGATGGATGGAAAAACCATTGAAAATGCATGATTGACTATGGATGGATGGAGAAACCATTGACGACGGATGACGGATGGATGGAGAAACCATTGAAGACAGATGATTGACGACAGATGGATGGAGAAACCGTTGACGATGGACGACGGATGGATGGAGAAACCGTTGACGATGGATGATTGACGACGGATGGAGAAACCATTGACGATGGACAACGGATGGATGGAGAAACCGTTGACGATGGACAACAGATGGATGGAGAAACCGTTGACGATGGATGATTGACGACGGATGGATGGAGAAACCGTTGACGATGGACAACAGATGGATGGAGAAACCGTTGACGATGGATGATTGACGACGGATGGATGGAGAAACCATTGAAGATGGACGACAGATGACGGATGGATGGAGAAACCATTGACGATGGATGATGGATGGATGGAGAAACCATTGACGATGGATGACGGATGGATGGAAGAAACCATTGACGATGGATGACGGATGGATGGAGAAACCATTGACGATGGATGACGGATGGATGGAGAAACCATTGACGATGGATGACGGATGGATGGAGAAACCATTGACGATGGATGACGGATGGATGGAGAAACCATTGACGATGGATGACGGATGGATGGAGAAACCATTGACGATGGATGACGGATGGATGGAGAAACCATTGACGATGGACAACGCATGGATGGAGAAACCATTGAAGACGGATGATTGATGACGGATGGATGGAGAAACCATTGACGATGGACGACGGATGACGGATGGATGGAGAAACCATTGACGATGGATGATTGACTATGGATGGATGGAGAAACCATTGATGACGGACAGAGACACCGTTGACAACGGACACAAGACGAGGAAGAGATGGAAATACGGATGAAGAAACGGGATGGCGGGAAGGGATGGGGAGGTGGCTGGCGGGACGGCGGGACGGCTGGCGGGGCGGTGGGACGGAGAAGACACCCTGACGCCGTGTCGTCCCCCAGGGGAGCTGCTGGGAGCGCTGCCGCTGCGAGGCCTCGGCCAGACCCTGGTGGCCCCCGGGGACATCGTGGGCCCGATCCTGGGGATGCCCCTCGGTCTCCGGCCCCTCCAGGGTGTCCCATAATGCCCCTGTCCCCGAGGAGCACCCGGGGGGGACACCCAAACGGCCGGGGGGGGGGACCCACGCCGTCCCACCGCGATTATTTTAATTAATAAAACCTTGCGATTGCGGCGCGGTGGGGCGGGGGTCTCTGCTCTGTCCCACCCCCCCCCCCCAGTAAAAACCATACCCAGGACCAGTTCAACCCTTTATTGGCCGTGCCACCGCCCCGGGTGACAGCGGTGTCCCCTCCCTCCACCCCCCCCAAAAGGTGACAGCCGTGTCCCCTCCCTCGCCAGGGGGGGGTTGGCTGTGTCACCCCCCCCCCCCCCAGCACCAGCCGGTGACACAGATGTCCCCCCCCCCCCGGTTGGGGGGCGGTCGGAGAAGCTCAGATCTTTCCGGGGAAGGTCCCCTCCTCGCGGTACTCGTCCCACGTCGTCACCTGCGGGGTGACACGGGACCGCGGGTGACGTCGCGGGGGGGGGGACGCGGGCGCAAGGACCACGGTGACATCATGGGGGACATGGTGACACCGTGGGGGGCACGGGGACCGCGGTGACGTCACGGGGGACTTGGTGACACCGTGGGGGGCACGGGGACCGCGGGTGACGTCACGGGGGACTTGGTGACACCGTGGGGGGCACGGGGACCGCGGTGACGTCATGGGGCACGTGGTGATGCCACGGGGGACTTGGTGACACCGTGGGGGGGCACACGGACCGCGGTGACGCCACGGGGGACACAGGGACCGCGGTGACGTCATGGGGGGCACACGGACCGCGGGTGACGCCACGGGGGACACGGGGACCGCGGTGACGTCATGGGGGGCACGGGGACCGCGGTGACGCCACGGGGGACACGGGGACGCCACGGGGGACACAGGGACCGCGGTGACACCGTGGGGGGCACAGGGACACTACGGGGGACTTGGTGACGCCACGGGGGGCACGGGGACCGTGGTGATGTCATGGGGGACACGGGGACGCCACGGGGGACTTGGTGACACCGTGGGGGGCACAGGGACCGCAGTGACGTCATGGGGGACGTGGTGACACCGTGGGGGGCACAGGGACCGCGGTGATGTCGTGGGGGACACGGTGACGTCGTGCGGACCCCGTGGGGACCCCAAGGGGGACCTGAAGGTCGTGGGGACACCGTGGGGACACTGGGGGGGTTCCAAGGGCCATGGGGACACTGGGGGGGGACACTGGGGGTTTCTGAGATTGTGGGGACACTGGGGGGACACGGGGGGGGTTCTGAGGACCGTGGGGACACCGTGGGGTGGTCTGAAGGTCATGGGGACACCTTGGGGACACTGTGGGGGGGTCTGAGGAGCATGGGGACATCGTGGGGACACTGGGGGGGGGTGTCTGAGGAGCATGGGGACACCGTGGGGGGGGGTCTGATGGTCATGGGGACATCGTGGGGACACTGGGGGGGGGTCTGAGGAGCATGGGGACACCATGGGGGGGTCTGATGGTCATGGGGACACCTTGGGGACACTGGGGGGGGTCTGAGGAGCATGGGGACATCGTGGGGGGGGTCCGAGGAGCATGGGGACACCGTGGGGACACTGGGGGGGGTCTGAGGAGCATGGGGACACTGTGGGGACACTGGAGGGGGTCTGAGGAGCATGGGGACACCGTGGGGACACTGGAGGGGGGGGGTCCGAGGACCGTGGGGCCACTGCAGGGACACCGTGGCGGACCGTGGTGACACCACGGGGGTTCCGAGGGCCACGGGGACACCGTGGGGACACCGTGGGGGGGGGTTCCGAGGACGGCGAGGACACCGGGGGGGACCCCCGAGGGCCGTGGGGACACTGTGGGGGGGGGGACAGGGGGTGACAAGGGAGGTGCCACTCACCCAGGCGGTGGGACAAAGGGACTTGTAGACGACGGTAGTACCCACTGGCAGGGCCCGGCGTCCGCCCCTTTGGCCGCCATCGCCTTCTCGCAGCGGTGGAAATCTGGGGGGGGGGGGGGGACGGGAAGGGATTTTTGGGGGACACAAGTGTCCCCAAGTGTCCCCAAAGTGGGCGGGGACACGGGGGGGGGGGGCGGGGAGGGGGGGCGGTACCCAGGTAGTTCTGCCAGCAGTTCCTGGTCTGGTTCTGGTTGGGGAAGCGGCTGTCGAACGGCGCCGTCTTGTAGCGCTCCAGTTTGGTCTTGATGTCCTCCGCCATGGCTGGGAAAGAGTAATTAACAAGGTAATTAAGCCCCCGTGGTGCTAATTAGTAAACGTCGCTCGGTCTGGAGTAATTAAGCTGCTCGAGGGATGATTAATTCTCGTTGTCCGTCGTGGAAATGGGGATGGTAACAAGGCGGGGGGGGAATGGGGGGGATGTTGGGGAGGGGGAACATCAGCAGAGGATAATTAACAGGGCTAATTAACCCCCTCAGAACTAATTAACTCCTCTGAGAATAATTAACAACCCACACCACAATTAATCCACCTGGCGGTAATTAATTTTTCCCAGCCAGTAATAGAACTGGGGATAGTAACAACAAGGGGTAGTGGCATGGGGGTGTTGGTGGGGACCAGCAGGGAGTAATTAACAGGGCTAATTAACCCCCTCAGAACTAATTAACCCTCCTGGGAATAATTAACAGCCCCCACCATAATTAGCCCACCTGGGGATAATTAATTTCTCCCATCCAGTAACAGAAGTGGGGACAGTAACAAGGGGGGGTAGTGGGGTGGGGGTGTTGGGGGGGGGGAAGAACCTCAGCAGGAGTAATTAACAGGGCTAATTAACCCCACAGAACTAATTAACTCTCCTTGGGAGTAATTAACAACCCCCCAAGCATAATTAATATAATTAATAAATAATTAATTACTATTCCTGGTAATGAAAGCAGACATAGTAACAAGGGGGGGGGGCTACCCAGTTGGGGGTAATTAACAGGGCTAATTAACACCCCCGGGACTAATTAATCACCCTGGGACTAACATACACCCCCAGGAATAATTAGCCCCCCCCAAAATAACTAAT